>NW_022157378.1:0-26943 GCF_007821495.1 Lachnellula hyalina
GAGAAGGGGTGGTGGTGAGGGGGAGGAGGTGGAGGTGGAGGAGGTGGTGGAGTTGGAGGCGCAGAGGTGCGTGGATAATAAGTAGGACTTGTAGACAGGCTATGTGTTCTACTTGAAAGCCGTGAGATTTTATACTATACACGTAAGGCAGTATCAATTGATATTCAAATCTCCCGTCAATTTTTTCGCAGACAGGAATACATTGCTGGCTTGCTTCAGACGTTCAAATATTATATTATCTGCTAGATTTGATTTGAAATATCTAGCAAACGATGATAAAACAAAGCTTCTAAACCGTCCATCTAGAAATCCCTCCCCACCCAACTCACTCTAAGCACACCTGAGATCCAGCCCCCAGAGTTTGGTCGTGTCGGAACATATTTCCCTCTTTCGTCTCGCAAGACCTCATCCGTCCGGGTTCCGAGATCCTTCCAGACCGGATCCTTCTGACACTCTTCCACTGAAACACCAAGTTCGACGAGCAACCGTGCGATGGGCGATAAGTTCTGCTTTACTGCCACGGACGATAGACATTCGCATATTGTGTAGCTAGTGTTTCGGTCAATCGTAGCATCGAAATCTACTCCCAAGCTCAAGAGAACCTTTGACATCGGTACTTGTACTCCCTGGGTTACAACTAGTAGAAACATCCAGGTGATGGCATAGGTCTCCGGATTTCAACCAGAGTAGGCAAGGAGCGTCTTCGCAACGTCCAGATGTCCCTGGCGGATGGCACTGCTGATGGATTACCGTGCGATTCATGAAACAGCGTTATAATCAGTCTTTGTTCTTCAATATTATATTCCCTGGTATATTTCAATCTTTGCAGACCTGTTGGTTAGAACGGCAGCAGCTGCTGCTGCTGCTAGATGCTAGTAGTATAATTGAAAAGCCCGGCGTGCGAGCACCTAGATTTATGTGAAGTGATGAAGAGTCGGCAATAGATTCGTAAAGATATCATGCCTTCATGCCCGATGCGCACAAGCTGAGGGTGATGGAAGATGTTGCGAGGACCAAACATGTAAGAGTCTTTACTGCAGCGTGTATTTAGCGAGTTTCAAGCTATAAAAGAGCTTCCTTCTTTGCTAAGAGTCAATCAGAACCTTCGCCTCCACAACTCCACTTCCTAGCGGCTTTCTGAAGAGGACTGGTAGGTGCCACTTTTAAAAATTATTTTATGGATATAGGAATCGGAATCTAAAGTTCAGTGTTTTTGCGTCTTATTATTGCGGGGCATTGTATTTGCACTAATATGATCTCCAAGACTTGGGGGTTTCAAACAAAGCTTACGCCAATTCGCTATATTTATCAAGTTCTTCATTTAGGTCTTATATGACAGATATTCACAAATTGACTGCCGGCAGATTTGACATGATACGAACAGAGCAAACTGGTCTAAGACTGTATGTACAGAAGCCTAGCTAAGGGAGCTTCCTATGCACAATTAACCTCTCTAGATTCGCGCATTCAAGATACCCAATCCGCCTTGATCAAGTCTGCAGCCTTCTCTGCAACAGCATAAACACTCGCCTGAATATTTCCCAGCGGCTCAATCGGGAAAATCGAAGCATCCACCACTCGCAAGTTCTTTGTTCCATAAACAACCAGTTTCTCGCTTACCACTCCTCCAATATCTCGCGGCATCATGGCACAAGTCCCAGAAGGATGAAACGCGGTGAACAGTCGTTCTCTAGCAATCTCTTTGGCCGCATCCAGACTCGTGGGGTCTGCACCAGCAGGGATCCGTCGTCCTCCTTTCTTCAGAAGATTGCAAAGAGGCGCCGTCGAAATAATCTTCTCGAGATATTGTGTGTGCCGAGCTAGGATTTCGAGGTCTAATGGATGCGACAGGTAACGTGGATCAACGACGGGATGTGCCTTGGGATCCTTCGACTCGATATGAACAACACCTCGAGAGAAAGGGTGGTTGATCATGATAATAATGGAATAGTAGTTTCCCTCGGAGATCTTGGAGAAAAGGAGAGGCATGTCTGTCTTCTTACCCATATTAAGTTGCAAAGGCAGAGACATGTACTCCCCCGAAGACTCCTTCGGATCAAGCAATTGTTTGCGTAAGACCTCATATTGGAGCTTCTGTCCAGGAAATGTTGGATAGTCCACATTATCAAGGTGTTCGACGAGAAGCTTCTCTATACTTTCACGGCTCAGTTCGCCGTTGATGTCTACCATCGGCATGTAGGAAGCGCTGATTGGTGTGCCGTTCATGGGACCACCATTTGTTTCCTGGTATAACTTGAGGACTGCTTCAACAAGACTGGGGTCGCGAAGGATGTCCCCAGAAGCTTGGTCGTCAGCTATTTCCCAACTGATTCCTGCGAAAGGGTGGTCCTGGAAGTTTTCCCCGACAGATGGGAGGTCAACAATGACTGGGATCCCGTGCTTCGTAAGTAGTTCCTTTCCACCAATACCAGAGAGTTCCAGAAGTTGTGGCGATTGGACGGCACCAGCTGCCAAGATAACTTCTTTCCTTGCCAGATATGTTTTCCGCTCATCGTTTGAAATTACTTGCACCCCCGTTGCCACAGCGGATCCGTCTGCATCTTTTCCCAGGATGATCTTCTCGGCTGCGGTTTGTGTGAGAACTGTCAAGTTTGGTCGTTTGCGAGTTTCCTCAGAGTAGTAAGCACTGGCGGAATATGCACGAGTATTGTTTTCGGGGTTGATTGAGAGTGGAACCGTGAATGCACCAAGCTTTTCTCCCTTGATAGGGTCACTAGGTAGGTGATAACCAAGCTCGCGGAAGGTTTCTACCCAAGCTTCGTTGAATGGCCCATACCCGTCGCCAAAGATTACCGGCAAAGGCCCGTCACGACCTTGAGCACTCGCATCCACATAGTCCAAAGATAGTTGCTTTGTGACAGCTTCAGATGGCGGGTGGAATGTATGGTACTTCTGAAAGTAAGGTGCTATATCTTCGCCATTCCATCCCGGGTTGCCAAGTGAGGCCCAGGCATTGAAGTTTCCCTTCGATGGGTAGAATATTGCGGAAAAGTTGATTGCTGAGCTACCCCCTAGAGCACGACCTCGAGGACATGCGATCTGTCTATTATTGGCATGAGGCTATATGCTGTCAATTTTCACATCTCATTCCAAAAAATGGCGATATAAGACGCACCTGAGGGGGGCTCATGAACTGCCAGTCATACTCAGGATCCCCGTACAAGGTTGTCATCAAACCTGGCGATCTCAGTAAAAGGAGCTAAATAAAGGGGGCAGCTTTCGAACCTGGAGTGTTAACTCTGGGGTTGTCTTTGTGATCCGCACCGGCCTCGATGACCAAGACTTTCTTTTGCGGATCTTCACTTAGTCTATTCGCAACGACCAACCCAGCAAGACCACCACCCACTACGATGTAATCATATTCCAGGACAGACATATTTGCCGTGTGAAAACCAAAGTCAAAAATTCGATAAGGAGTAACAATATAAAAGGTGTAAGCAATGCTCGAGGGGGGGCCTTGTTTGCTTCAAGGTTCAGACTTTTAAGAAGGCACGTACAGCTTTATGGAGAAATCCGGTTGGCGATCAATGGTATGTTCCGCTGCCGTACATGCATGAAGGGCCGCGGGATTTTGTCCAATCGAGTGCTTGGGTTCGGGTGGACGGAGCATACAAGGTTGTATCACATATGCCGCTTAAGCATTAACATTTGAGGCTTTTAAGAGCCGAGGAAGACGAAAGATGTACCGATAGCACGCCCATGAAATACCGAGTACAGATAAATGAGACCCAAAACAGCCAGAATGCCAGCAGAATGAGTGTGGGAGAGTTCGGGAGCCAGCGTACTTGGGAGAGCATCAATAACCGCGCCACTTCTAGTACTTCCATTCCTGCAAATTTTCAGATCGATCTGTCTGTTATAGTCTTAATATTCACGCCTTCGGGTAAACCTTTATACATTCCCAGATATTTATCTTTCTAGTAGTGTGCCCTAAATAGAGGTGAAGTCCAGGCCTCCTCACGCAATCGAGTATAAAGCACGTCCACGCCCCAAGAGTCCAGATGCTGAGCGGGGCCAGCTAGATGTAAATCAATTTAAATATCATCGATATCTTGCGCATCCTAGGGCCATTGATGATCTGTGAGTTTGCAAGGTGTCAAGATTGCGTGATATAGTATTGGGGTATTTGCATAATCGTACGTATATATGTGATGGATATTTCGTCCCGGACATGATTACCTCGCTTAGAAGAACATGCCAAGGGGGGCTTGCTTTCAGCGTTACATCGTGGGATCCGGGTAACAAGTCACCCCTGTTCCGTATTACAGTAACCTTTCAGGCCCAGTGGTTGGGTAAGAATTACGTATTGAGAATCTTTTGTTATAGTAATTTATATAAAAAATTCTCACGAATAACTTTTAACCTATCCAAGGGGCTGTTTTATCTCCAGTATCTATTCTCGGCAACTATTATGATCAATACGGAGATCAATTCTATAGTTTATACAGAATACGTATTTTCCTATCCTCTTAAGTGCACCCATAGCATTAGAACCATGCATGCATTTAGTACCTTGCTGATTCGGCATTGGATTTCTGGTGAAGTCAGTTTCTTTATGTCAATTGGTTCCTTCTTGCGACTTCTATCCTTTAAGTTTACTTTCACTTTTGACTTCTCTTTTTTTTCCTCGCATGAATTTCGAACACACCCACCATGACTTTAAAGCACTATCCTATAGGAGACATCGCAATCGTGCGGAGTGAGGTTATTGTAAACACAATTTTCATCACTTTCGCTACTGCTGCAGTCACACTTCGATTGCTCGCAAGGAATACGCGGAAAGTTGCTTTATGGTGGGATGATTATACTATTATTCTTTGCCTGGTATTTCCCTCGAATCAACAACCATTCCCAACTAATATCCTCTCCAGCTTTGTGTATTTGCTTTATTTGCGATCCAAATCGCAGATGCAATTTTTGGAATGCGAATTCATATCACTGAGATTCCTCCTGGCAATCTTGCCGTTCTACTGCAGGTCACGTCTAGATGTTCCTGGAATGGGATCTGGCTAACACTTCGCAGATGCTTGTGGCATACCAAATCATATATGGTACAGCTCAAACTTTGGCCAAGTTCTCCTATTTATTCTTTTACCTTCGCATTTTCGTCAACAAAGGCTTCATTCTCGCCGTCAAGATCATGATTGGTATTGTTCTTGCTTGGTGGACTGCGAATATATTGCAGGTCTTCTTGATCTGTCGACCCTTCAACTTCAACTGGAACATTTCTGTTAAAGGGTCGTGCGGGGATAGACCAGGCGCATACACGGCTATTGGTGCCATCAATTTGATAACTGATGTTGCGATCTTGCTTCTCCCCATTCCAACGATTTGGAAGCTGAAGATGCCAAGGTCGTCGAAGATTGGAATCTGTGGTATTTTTGCGATTGGTCTTCTGTAGGTGGTGATACCGAGACACAGAGGAAAGAAAGACACTTTAGCTAACCTGCATTGCATAGGATCTGCATTATTTCCATCATCCGCATGCAATCCCTTATTACTCTCGAATTCTCCGACATCAGCTATAATATGATCAACCCGGTCTTTTGGACAGTCGCCGAGCCCTCCCTCGCCATCATCAATGCCTGTTTACCCGTTATGCGGCATCTAGTAAAGCATTTCTTCGGTCAGCGTTCATGGTTCGCATCAAACAACCGAACGAGAGGCGTAACAAGCTCCAATACATTCGAGCGCATGCCGGATGGTGAGATGCCTTTGACGAATCTTCACGACACGCAGAAAGGACAGACCAGCTCGACAGTGAACGCTCCGGGATCAGCGGGCTGGAGTGGTGACGGAACACATACGGGCACAACTGATGATAGCGATGACAATACGTCGCAGGGGAAGGCGATAAAAATTACTACTCGGTGGGATGTCAGCTAGACTTGATGAAATGAGCTGGCTGCCGAGAAAGATACCGCCTGGTTACATGTAGGAATTTGAAGTTTGAGTTAACAGCGTAAACTTTTTATGGCTTACTCTGGATTCTATGATGTACCGTCTATAAAAGCATATTGTATCAGGAATAGGAGTTAGGATAAAAAAAGTTTATATCTGAAATCTAGACTTGAAGACTTTAGAGATTATAGCTATTAATAAAGTAATCCTTTTTCAAAGTTCGGTTGAAAAATCTATACTTAAATGTTCAGATATTCCTGTCATATTATTATATTCATATCTTAATTTAGAGGCCTCAAGTAGACGGAGCTGTATTATACTATAGGATTAAGTCGAAACACGACATATAGCCTAGCATAGACCTTATAGTATTAATAGTAATCTATGAAAACCGAAGTAGAATTATAAAGTAGTTCGATATTTAAGCTAAAAGTAGAGCTGGCTCGCTCTGTATAACAATATGATAAGTTAATTCAATTTGGCTAGAAGTATATTTAATGCTATAACTTATTAAGTAAAACTAAATTAGTTCTAGAAACTTATAAAAAGCTAGCGTTTGCTTCACTTAATGCTTTTTGCCTAAAGAAGTAGAGGTTCGCTGTCTAGCATATTACTTTTCATCACCGTAAATCCTCACTATGGAAGAAGTGGGGCTCAAACTACTTTTCCGCCGCACGGAGTAGAGTCCTGTGATATTCTCCGGAGAGAATAGACCTACTATGCATGCCTTCGCGAAACGGTAGAAAATATGATGCCAACCTGAAGAGAAGATAAAGTGTATGGCTGGAATAGGTATAACGTTAGACTAATGCAAGTCATAGGAGACGGTGCCCGGAAGTTACGGGGTGAAACAGCTCCAACATGAAAGTTTAAAAAACATGCAACTCTGACGTGACTAGTGCAGTTGACATAGGGTCCGTGTTCTAGGTGTACCGCATTTCATCCCGCAGAGAATGAAGAATTTCCGCATGTGCCAAAGGAGCACCTGAATTTGGCACGTTTCGGCGACGATGGCATCGTCAGGAACCACATGCAAAATACAGCGGGGAGAGACTTGGCGCAGTCCTGTTATGGCCATAGAGGCCGAGGGGAGATCAACGACTGTTATCACTCTTTTCGGACTCGTGATTGGGTGCAAGTATGGAAAATGGATATGGCTGTGGAAGTGTGAATGAAGTTCCGATTCATAGAAGCTCTTCTTCGAAATGTAATTTGTGAAAGAGTGACAAGCTCGAAAGAGATATTAAGGTTGGTCTAGAGATGGTTGGTTGTTCTCTTGGTGAGATAATTGCCCCACACTGGCAAGCAGGGGAGGCTTTTAACCTGCATTCCTCAAAGCGGTGCTCCATTGGCACGAACAACGTTGATGCTATATTAGAAATGTTTCGCTGGCTCTTTCCTGCGCACTCCAACATAAGCTTTGTGTAACAAAGTTGTGTAACAAAGACTACGTTGAAACAAAGGTAGACTAATGCAAGCATAGTACTGATTCGAGCTGTTCGGTCACGTGTGAAGTGTATATCCACTTTGCAAAGAGGCTTGGAAATCAATCTCGCGGGTTATTGTCCATCTAGGCTAGATTCCGTTTCTTCCGTGATTTGAAAAAACATTTATTTCTAAGCCGTTCTTAGAGTTCTTAGTTTGAAACCCAGCCTTTGGTACCATCCTACACAGGATATCATCATGTTGAGACTTGTGGGTAACATGTGAGCGCAAGTAGATAATCCTTCCGTGATCTAAGCTGACGCATCCAGAGAACGTTTCTCAACCGCAAGGCATAATTTAGGAATTTACAGATGCGTAGCTAACACAGCTCGATATTCTACCACTCATGATTCTGGAGAGCTTTCTCTTGCCATCGAAACCGCATTGGTCAAGGTCATCCTCGAGCACCCCGCGTTATGCTGTGGGATAATCAACGAGGATAAAAATGACCCTGCCTACGTCCGCCTTGACTCCATCGGTGTCTCAATGTGTATTGACTATCGAACGCTTAAAACTTCGAGTGCGGAGGAACACGAGCAAGAGTTAATCAGAATCCTCGAACAGAGACATTCAGAGCTGTGGCCAGACCCAAGCACCCTTCCTCCTTGGAAGGTAATCATCGTTCAGTCTGATGCACTTTCTTCTCAAGGGTCGGCTTTCGATGCCATCTTCGCATTTCACCATGCGTTGGCTGACGGATTGAGTGGAGTCGTCTTTCATCGCTCCTTCTTGCACGCTTTGAACAGCTCAGAGGGCGACAAATTAACAAGCCGGATTATCAAAATACCAGAGCCAATCAGCTTACCGCCTGCAATGGAAAAGACTATCGACTTCAGAATATCCTGGTTTTTCCTTCTTTTGCAACTCTGGAACGAGATTCGGCCGCGCTGGTTGTTCCCCGACCCCTCCCCGCCATGGACGGCATTGCCCTGTTCGGCAGCAAACATTCAGAACTACAAGTCCCGCGTTCGGATCATGACGATAGAGCCCGAACTTGTGCCTAAAATCCTTGCGGCGAGCAGGGAACAAAAGGCAACGATTACGGGTCTTCTTCACGGGTTGATCGTTACTTCCTTGACAACTCACGTACCCGAGGCTACGAGTTTCGCTTCTGGAACACCATTTTCTCTCCGTCATCTGACTGGATTATCCCCAACCAAAGAAATGGGTGTGCAAGTCTCCGCTCATACCTCGACATATACACCAGAAATCATATCTCGCATTCGCTCTTCCAGGACGCCGGAACAGGTCACGTCCGAAATATGGAACATTGCACAGGATTTCCGCGCCGCAATGGCTGCCGAGCTTGCAGCACTTCCGAACGACAATCCAGTTGGTTTGATACCTTACATCTCAAGTATGCATCAATTTTTCCAATCAAAGATAGGGAAGCCGAGAGCAGAAACATATGAGCTCTCTAATGTAGGCAATATGAATAACAAGGAAGTTGAAGGGAAATGGAAGGTCGAGAGAGACTTTTTTACGCAGTCAGGGATGGCGACTGGTCCTCCTGTAAGCTTCAACGTTGCAAGTGTGAGCGGAGGACCCCTTTGTGTCACCGTCACGTGGTTGCAGGGCGATATTGAGGAAGAGCTGGTTGATAAGTTGGCAAAAGATGTGAAGTTTGGACTCAAATGTATTGCGGAAGGGAAGGAAGTCTCCTTGGGACTTTCATGACCTATGCCTAACTGGCAAAATGTAAGAGGACAATCAACGCATGTTCCTGGCGCAATATCTGTGTGAGAATTTTCATATTCCTATTTATTCTGTGTGCAATGTGCCCATGGCCAAGACATGGCAAGAGCCGCACGCTCACACTTGTGAGGGATCATTTGATCCACGGCTTCTCTCAAAGTACGTGTGAACGCAGTCTCGTCAACATGCAGCAGGGAAGAGATCCAGCTGTGGTCATCGAGTATGGTCGCCCTCTTCACCCCTGCTCCCCCGTTTCTTCCACCACGCAGAGATAAAGACGGATGCTCCCCCAGAGCACTTTCCCACGCTTCGCACACCAAAATTCGCCTTTTCCCCCCTCTCTACTCGGCCGAATCTCACCACACTACCTCGCTTGCTCGCCTCATTTTCAACGCCTGCATATCGCCCTCTTTGCGTCAACCAATACGATGGATCAGGGCGACAACCAACAGTGGCTGCTGCCTGCCGACTTTGAGTTCGACATGAGCTTCGATATGGATTGGACTCTGCCATTGGAGGGTGACTGGGGCGACAGGTAAGTCTTTAAAAAAAACGTACGCTAATTTTGGGGCGACATTAGCTCTCTACAACCACCTGCCACTACTGGCTTACCGCAATTTGGCGAGGTCTCGGGTCTTCTATCTTCATCAGTGGAAGCGAACCTCCCAGAAAGCGTCAACCCCTACAAAGATACAGCTAAGTATCATGGATCCTCAAATCAAGGTCCTCTTCAGCAACCCATGGATCCTTGGTCTCCTTATGGACTTTTTCCGCCACCAATTACCGCTAATAGCAATGATAAATACGAGAATCCCTCCATGATTATGCAATATTGTGATCTCAATCAAGACAATCCTTGGCTAGGGAACAAAATAAATCTGGATGGAGAAGCTAAGCTTCCACAAGATGGGTTCTCTGTTATTAGCAACACCGCTGCGACCATCCCCCAAGAAAATGCATGCGAAGGCTCAAAGAAGCACACGAAGGACCAGAAGCCAAGACTTAAATGCCAGCAGCCACGCTGCAACTCCACCTTCCCTCGAAAGTACGAACTCGCCAGACATGAACGCAATGTCCACGATAGAAGCTTCACACTCCTTTGTCCGGTGTATGGGTGCAACCGTACCACGAAGCCATTTGGAAGGCCAGACAAGTTTTCAGAGCATATGAGGAAGCATCGGCAGTCCGAAAGATATCTGTGCGTGATAGAAGACTGTAGGAAGGGTCCATTCGCTCGAACAGACTTGGGTTCCCATCTCCACTCAGACCACCGCAAACCTACCGATCTACCCTACGTGAAAGTTATTTTCAGGGCTCTCAATCTAAGAATTACAGAGATTGAATATGGAGTATTCGTCTGCGAAGATAGTCACTCTTGTCCCCTTGCCTTCCTTGGTTGCACCTTCGTGGAATCTGAAGATACCCTATCTAAGCACTTGAGGACGCATGAACTAGTCGAGCGCTCTAGAGGATATCTTGCTATCCGATCCGCTCAAGAATTCTGGGGATTTGGATCAATCACCTGTCCAATGTGCAAGAATCAACTGATGCATGTGAAGCATCCTATTCCATGCACTTTCTTGAAACATGCTATCTCAAATCACTCACCGGAGGAAAGAGCTGAGCACGCGCTAGAAATCTCAGAGATGCTTCAACCATACCTAATCCGTAATGCTGCGCCGTACTCTATGGCAGATGATATCGCTTTGCTGCGAAAAGAGTTCGAAGCATCAAATTCTTGCACTGGAAACGAATAGCAGATCAATGATCCAACTTCCCTAGTCAGTCCTTACAACGCGCAAAGAATCTAAATTTCCCCGCACAACTGGGATCTCGGACCATTCTTTCTATCATCAAATCAATCGCACTTCACTTTCCTCTGGACACAGACCTCTCCTTCACTTCAAAACACAAAAACAAATCAACAACCGACTACCACTCGCACTTCCGCTAAACTTTTCCCAAATAGCCCCGCTGAAAAGTGTGGCATAGATGGTGTAGGGGGAAAAAAACCTGCTCTCCTGTTCCCGGGGCGCATTTTGTCGTTGATATCTGGCTTTCTCCTTGATGTTTTTCTTTGGCATGGCCTTTCCTTTTTGTAATTTGCTTCCTTATCCTTCTTTCCTTATTTGACATTAGGAGTGCAAATGGCTTGGTAACTCGAACGCCGGACAACTATGGAAACACCCACTTCAATTATTTCTGTATCTTCTCATGCCAGCAGATGTCGAGTTACTTTCATACGCAAATTAAATCTTAGGCTTCAGTCTTCTTGGGGGTTATGCGGGCGTTTTCTCCTACTGCAAAATCGGTTCAACGATCTAGGAATGAAGCATACTTCAACAGTATTGCTGTCGCGACGGAGGGTTGGAATCAAAAGTGTTTTTTTGGAATTTGGGTGCGTTATTGAGTCTGCAATTATATTTTATTGTCCCAAACCAGAAGCAATCGTGCGCATCTCCGTCGTATTGTACTGTGAAACTGCTGGTAAAATCTACGCACCCTGGTACTACTCGTCCAACTAAAGCATGAACGTAGTGTTCCCGTAGGAGTTCCCCAACTAATACACACCAACATCCACATATTAGTCCTTGACCATAGTACCTTATATTCTAGCTCTGAATTACGTTTTGCTCTAAATCATCCTTTACTTAATCCTTCTTCCCCTCTATTATAACCTTCCTATCCTCCTACGGCGCAGGCTATGGACACTTCGTAGGAACATTGGACACCGGGCTACAATCCAAAACGTTGCTGATTTCCCAGCAATTATTATCTGCGCATCTGCAATAGTTCCCAACACCACTACACAGGGAAGAATAGAATCCATCAGCAGGTGTTTTTCTCTCGTCATATTCGACATGGACTCACTTCTCTGGATCAGCGGCGTTGTAGCATGGGTATTTCGAAGGTCCTTGAAGGTCTGCGGTATCAGCGATCGGAATCCCATGCGCGAGTCCTCTGGTTGCGAAGGTAAGAGTGAAGAGACTGGTTAGGAGGGTGTGGTATTGCATTTTGGGGTGAGTGAGGGGTGAGTTCGAGATGCGGGTTGGGGTGGACTGTGATGATGATGAGGATGAGGAGCACGAATTGAACGTTTAGAGAAAGGGTTCGAATCGCTACATATATAATACGTTGCGAAGTCCGGGGGTGGCAACCGTGTGTCGGGTAGTACGTGGTATATCGTACGTACGCTGTACTACTATTCTCACCTGTCGGTTTTACAAAGTCTAACTAAGTTTCTAGTGGGACGTAATTAGTGGCATTGAAGAGACTTAATGGCTGGGTCTTTCGGGGTCTCGTCTCATATGATCACAGTGTTTTAGTCCCCAGTACGCAAACCTGTGTATCTAAACTTGACCTGTCGGGAAAGCTTCTCGTCATGTCGTCGGAAAGCCTCATAGGCACTTGATAGTAGAGTAGCTCTTACTTCTTGAATCCATCGAATAGTTGCCTTGTGTGATATGCGTATTTATGTTATAACATAGAAATAGCCAGAGACGCAAGAGAGCGTTTGGTTTCTTCTATAGTACAGCCTCATTGGGTACCGATGCTTCAGCGTTACCTTGCAGTAGCGCTTGCATTTCATGGCTGTGGAACCTGTAACGCTGCCCTCAGACCTTCAATCCAGAATTGCTACATGGTTACTCCAAGGCTGGTCCAACCTCTGAGGGTCTAGACCCCTTGTATGTCCCGGGGAGGACCTATCAGAGTTGAATTATCTCGGGCGAATAATTACATTAAAATATTTTCATTTGCATTCTACTAGATACTTTGCTCCCACAGCAATAATATACTTTCTTCAGCATCTGAGATAAATGCCTTTCCGTGCCTCTCCTTGCCGTACCTCAAACATGACCTGTATTCCCACAAAAAGCACCGATGATGCTGTGACTAGGAATGTCATACCTATTTCGCCACCGTTAGCAAGTGTCTTATAGCAGGCGAGAAAATTGGGAGAGAAAACGAACCCGAAAAATCCTTAAATATCCCAGAAATAATACGTTTTAACCCATCCACGCCAACCGCAAACCCAACCAAATTCGCTATCATCATCATCATCAGATTACCCACCGCCCCAATGCCACAAATCACTCTATATGCCGTCTTTCTATCCTCCCATTTCCGTGGCGGGAACACATACCCAGCGATAGCTTCCGGTAACATGAAAAGCACAATCAGCCAGCCCCAAATGAGCAAGTTTAATTTGATGTCATGCCATAACGCCACAAATGTGAACACAGTCAAGTAGTTGACAAAGGAGCGAATAGTTGAGATCCAAGTCGAAGAATCCGCGCCGCCCATCGGAATGTAAATGTAGCGTATCAACCAGCGGTTGAAGGACTTGTGCCAGCCACGCCAGAAAGCGATTGTGGAGGGGTTGTCGGACAAACATCGGAGCATGTTCTCGGGCGGGTCAATCCCATCTATCAGCGACCAGAGACGATGGAACCGCCATGGAATGAGTAATTTCAACCACAGGATATGCAGGTTGAAATATGAGAGCAGAGACAGTTGAGCTGGAGTGTAGTCGTCCCAGTTCGGATTTGCTTTGGAAATTGCGACGCAATAATCGAAATGCAGGACAAGCTCCATGGCAAGGAGCACGAGCAAAAAGCGCAAGCCGTATTTAATGGTACGCGCCGTTTCGATTGATGCAGGAGGGTACTTGAGTTGAGAGATGTAGTCATTGAAGGTGAGGATCGGACCGGTGAGGTATAGGGGCGCGTAGATTGTGTAGGCAACGTAGTTGCGGAAGTTGAAATCTTTCGTAGGCGCTGGAATGGAGACTCGATCGCGCTCAGAGAGATTGGCGGGGTCGAGTTGTTTCTTCTTATGAGTATTAGTAATTATTTTGCAGTCAAAGGACGTAGACTGACCTCTATTAGACTCCCCCCCTCGCGTCTAGACTCCAGTAATAGTCCAGATCGTACGAAATGATTCTCAATACTGTCAAGTTGAAGAGAACATGCCATCTAGGTAGAATACCACCATGGCTATCAAGCCACGCTGCCCAGGCATGTAACAGGCTCCCCGAATGGGCTCCGCCATATTCAATTGGCGAGAAATAGATGGCCATCTTGCTAAACTTGAATCCATCTGAAAGCTCATTTGCAAAGAGCGTGCAAATATTGAAGACCCAAGTTGCTGCTGGAACGTATTTTCGAGGGAGCCTCGTTACCAAAGAGTAGTTGACAGATAATATCAAGAGAATCTTCAAGGCGGAAAAGCCGTGCAGCGCTGCTAGGAATATAAATGCCCATCCGAAGTCGAATGACGCGCGTTGCTCCAGTCGGTCATCCGCTTCTGCCGCAGAAATGTACGTGGATTTCCCATTCGGTCTTGGGGAATTGCTTCGTATAGGTAGGGGCCGTAATGCATTATAAACTTTTCGTAGAAGTGGATGAAAGGTTACGAGGATCGCGAGATATGGCAGGTTTCTTCGGAAGCTCGAATATTGAGCGTCAGAAAGATCCTGTTGGTGGTCAGCTTCCGCATTTCATCTGCTGCTTCGATTTAATTTCACCCACAATCTTGCGACCCGGAACCCACCCAGGGGATAGCCATGGCTCGAATTTCTTGTAATTGGGATCTGAGGCTGCAGGGAGGTCAGCGCCTGTTCGCACACATTGGTTCTCGAAGATACGAACGTCTCGACACATCATACGCGATCCAGAACATATATGGGACAATAGTTAAGAATACAAAATAGTAAAAGTAGAATTCAGGGGTATTCCATTTCGAGGGTTGGGCCACGGGGCGTCCATGGCGATCTGTCTTGACGCCAGGTGAATATACAGAGTCGTCTCTCTTGGATGTAGAGGCCGCAGGGCTGAGACGTGCATCTATGACAGCCTTGTAGGGCGTAGAGGAAGAGCTGGTAAACCGGGTATCAATGGTGTCCAGAGCATAAATGCTCCGGATATAGGAGAAGATGCTCATTGCGAGGGCATTGGGTTGGTCGGTTGGTGTTGAAGATGGTTGAAGGAGTAGAAAGAGGCAAATCCCGGTTGGTGGTGGTTATTGTTATTCAAGGGCCGTATAATGAGCGTGGTGGAGGGAGAGGTGAGGTGAGGTGAGGTGTGGTCTTCCCTTTCGTCCTGTAATCGCCGTCGTGGTCCTACGGGGCCTCGTATTTGTTTTTCCGAAGGTTGCGTTGCGATGCGGTTCAGACACCCGCATGAATTCCCCATAAATTTCATTAGTGCGAAAGACCCCTGTCCGATAACAACGACTACCTCACCTCAGCTCACCTCAGTCTCACCCTTTTAGCCTGCCTCATCTCACCTTCATTGATTTCACTCCCCATCGCGATTTGGCTTTCACTCCCCAGCCAACCCTACCTATGCCAGACATATTTGTTTTTACGAAATCTGGCTTGCAAAGTTCATTAATCTTTGTCATTTTGCCTACTGGTATTGCTATTCTTTGCACGCATATTTTCAACTTCGGTTCTCAAGGAGATACTTAAAGTGAAATATTTATGTTTGCCGGAATTGAGAATTGAATTCCCTTTCTAGAGGTTATATACCCTTCTAGAGATGGCCTCAAGCCGTGAATAATTAGATTTATATATATCCGTCGAAGAAGCACTGCTGCAGACGTACAGCCCACTCGTCATCGGTGTGGTCGCCCCTCGAGGAAATGGCTTCTTAGACTCCCTGGGTTTGTGCCGAGAGACTCTGCCCTGCACTAAGGGAGTTCTCATTGATTCATACTGTCCATGGATCTTACCAAGAATATGGCAAGGCATATTGCATTGCTAATTGCGCCAAGCTTCAGCTCATCCCTATCGACCGCGAAGTCCGGCACGCAGAGCTCAACTACAGGAAAGCTCCGACTGCGCCGGACGTATGACCAATTTGCTACATGAAGACTCTATATTCCAATGGTTCATCGAGGGAGGCGGAAAATTTACAGCTTGCGTTTCAAAGAGGACCATGGGAAAGATGAGACGAGATGGCAAAATATCGATTTCAAAAATTCGATGTTGACCGAGAATTACGACGCAAAGCGCTGGGTAGCCGAGGAAATATAGCTGGCACCAGTGAACATAGAGCCCTATAATGTGCTCTACTAGATGGAGGGGAGACATGAGGAGCAGGTCTATTCCTTGCTCGACTGAGTCTGAGCGAAGAAACCAACTCCATGTATAGATGCTACGAACAAGCAGACATATGCAATGCCTACCTAGCCGACATTGACGCAAGTATGGAATTCAAAAACCATTTGGCGAAGGCTGCATGGCTCAATCAGCGGTAGGTATGGCAAAAACTAGTTGCTCCTGTCAAATGATGTTCTTCGGCAAGGACTGGACGGCCGTTGGCAATATGTGGGAGTTGCCCGGCACTCTTTCAATTATAACGGGTATTGCAGATCATATTTTAGAAAACCCGCAGTGATTGGTTGATAAATCAGCCAGTTTGCAATATTTACCTAAACTTGAGTACAGTTGCAGAAATAGCGGCTGTTCCAAGACTTCTTGTGAAGAGACTGAAGAGATCAAGAACGTAACTTAACAGACTTTGGCCATTGTGAAATGTGAGATGCTCTGGGATATATAGACCAAGGCGCTAAGCCTAAGGCGGGTGTTAGCGACATCCTTGTTTGAACTCCCCTCCCTATCTTTCGGAACAGGACCATAGTACAGCATATTCCGGATATACAGGACAGATACACAATGATCTTACGATCTATTCGAAGGTGATAATTTATAGAGAACGATGGTCAATTCCAATACTAAGAATCTTGGTAAGCACAACACGAGTTGGCTCCACGTACAGTAATGGCAGCTAACGGTTACAGCACCGTCATGGTCCAGCATCACGACAGATTTGCTACGAGCCGAATTGGCAAGACGAGATGAAGATGTTACGAAACCTCAGTGCGGATCTGGAGTCAAGGGAAGCTATAACACCTCGGCACATGTAGGTGCGCTGGTATTGATCCTCGTTCTCAGTACAGTTGGTAGGTCATCCACTCTGCGGGCCGCATATTGCACTTGCTGACTCGCTGCAAGCCTGCGGATTCCCTCTGGTATCTCGAAGATCTTCGAAGAGTGCCGGGCCTGGCAGATTTATATTTATATCCCAGCATTTTGGAACAGGTGTGCTCATAGCTACGGCCTTCGTCCACCTCCTCCCGACCGCCTTCACATCCCTCTCAGATCCATGTCTGCCACACTTCTTCAGCAAGGGCTACAGGCCTCTGGCTGGATTGATTGCTATGATCTCCGCGCTGATCGTGGTTGGGTTGGAGATGTTTTTGACCGTAAGAGGGGCTCGACATTCGCACTCGCATGAATGGAATGTTGTACCGGATGCAGAGGAAGAACACAACCATAATACAAATGGAACGACCCAACCAAAACGAGAGAAGTTGAACGGAAGATTAGGAAAATTGGGGTTGAATCATCGACCAAAGGATATTGCGTTGGAAGATATGGATGCGACTGAAGGACTAGTTGCGGGCGTTTCCCCTCTCCCAGTCGCAACACCATCTCCCAGACACGAAACAAAAGCCAACAGATACGATGATGCGAACGGTGACAACTCCGACTCTGATCTGGACCTCGATGAACTCGACCCAACTGCCCAAGCATTCAATCCCCCGTCCGACGATGCCGAAGCTCCCCAACCGAACAATGTCCTTTCCCCCGACGACGAACGCAAACGTCAGATCCTACAATGCCTTCTCCTCGAAGCCGGTATCCTCTTCCACAGCATATTTATCGGTATGGCTGTATCCGTCGCTACTGGGCCCCCCTTTGTCGTCTTCCTCATCGCCATCGCATTCCATCAATCCTTCGAAGGACTCGCTCTCGGATCCCGCATCGCAGCCATAAATTTCCCTACGCGTTCTCCCAGACCATGGCTTATGGTCCTCGCATACGGCACAACGACGCCAATCGGGCAGGCGATTGGTCTCATCGTGCATAATCTGTACGATCCGCAAAGCGCGGCAGGATTGCTGATGGTGGGATTCATGAATGCGATTTCAAGTGGGCTATTGTTGTTTGCCGGATTAGTTCAATTGCTTGCAGAAGACTTTTTAAGTGATAAGAGTTATGGGATTTTAAAGGGCCGGAGGAGATGGGAAGCTTTTGCAGCTGTGATTGGTGGCGCGACTCTAATGGCTTTGGTGGGGGCTTGGGCATAATATCTAGCAAATGCATTGGGAGGCGTATAGGAGTGTTTAGATAGACGGATTCTTGGTTAATGTATTTTCTTATTTGTATATGGTCAATTCGGATATTGTTGTCATGTCACTTCGTTCGCCATGCGTCAAGTGGCCTTATCTTTTTTCGAAAGCTGTGCTCCCAATTCCAATGCCTTTTAACTCGTGCAGTATTTCATTTCATCACAGCACGTCGCATACCCCTCCAACTACCCGGAATCTTGTCCTTCACCATCAAACCCTGTCGAACACTACAGCTAAATCCCAACACAGCAGTGCCATCCTGTGGGGCCTGTTGATGGGCTTTGAATGTGTTGAGTATGTTGCAAAGTATCGTATGATCTCCGGTGGCATTAGTATGCTTCTAGTCAAAGGTCACTTAAAAATACCTGTTTTATTATACGTGCAGCAAAGCAAATCCCGTATTAGTGTGGTAGGCAATCAAAACAAGTTTTGCTCAAATTACCAGAAGGGCCCAAGGGGGTCAAATATAGGACTTGCGCATAACGATCCGGCCCTGACTTGAGGCCAGTCGTGCACATATTTGGATTAACTATTTGACTACCGCGCTATTTAAGACCATGCGGACTGTGCCGAGGTTAATCGCTTTACTGTCGTGGTGCATAGGGATAGATTTACTAATAACCCGTATTTTGCACAAGCTTGTAAAGATATAGAGCATTATTGATCATTTGTTAGGGCTGGTGGAAATGTATGAGGTAGGCAAAGCTTTAAGAAGGAACAGGGCAGCTGTTTAGGGGGGTAAGTTTAGCAAGATAGAAGAGATCTAAAAGTCATAGGCAGAAATATACTATGAAGCATTTTATGAACATACAATAGACCACTAGAATGAACATCTCTGCTCTATAATGAAGTTTTTGAGTAGCATTCTATTTCATCATAATTTGCAACTCTAGTCGTCGTCGTCTATTATAAATTATAGTATTATTAATACATAATCCTCGCTTATGCCCCTTAATCCGGCTAGTGAAGTGATCATTGTGATACCAACATAATTCAAGCCAGTCCTCAGAATTCACCGGTGATCTCCTGATTGCTTGAATAGCACTTTCTGGGAGGCTAACACCAACATATTCCCCACCTACAAAGCCATTGATATTGCAGTGTTATCCTCCCTGCATTCCCGTAGCTTTCTTTTATCAGTCTTTCTTGTGCATCTGTTTGAAATGCTGTGAAAACCCGCTGGGGAGAGGACGAGTACTCAGCAGCATAGCGATACTGTCGTGGAAGCCGATTCTGTCCTAGTTGCCACCGGGACATGCGTGAATTCCGAAATGGGTTCCAGGTAGCTGATTAAGACAGAAAAAGGTGTATGGGTTTGCCTGTATCTGACACCGTGTCGCTGCTGTGCACGGCCAGGAGTACTGCTGGAAAAGCCAGCCACACATGATATGAACGTAAATTCATTCGACATAATCCTCATCTTGCCCGAGTGTCATGAGTGTGACTCGCCGCTGGAGCTCTCTTAGCTCTCCAAGGTGTATTTCAAGACTCATCACGTGGTAATGATTTTGCTTCACCCTTGAGATTGAGCCGGCGCTTGTCCATTCCCATTCGCAGTCGCGCTATTCTTCCTGGGAGCGGCGATAAATGAGATTTTATCTCTGCCTTGTTTCGCGGGCATGGCGATTACTCTAGCGAAAGCTTCAGCAGAGGCTTCATGACTGTAGAGAACGGGGAGTCAGCTTTACCGAAATAAAAGTGTATAGCAGCAACTCAGGAAGCGCAAGACATATCGACGGAACAGTACAAAGCTTTCATAAGACCCTCAAAGCAAGCCGGAATAGGATATGAATGAAGAATTTCCAATTGTCTTACTCTTGGAGTCGACGCTGATGCTCCCTCACTCTCTGCTGATGCCTCTTGATTTCCTCCTGATGAACCCTCAGTTCCTCCGCATGCTTCAAAGCTTCCGCCTCATAGTATTGTCTCATCTCGTACTCCTCCTGAGCGATCCTCTCTTGCTCTTGCTGTATCTTCTCCTCGGCCTCCAGCATACGCTCGCGTTCTTCCTGCATCCTGTCGTACTCCTTCTGCCGTTCTTCCGCTTGTCGCTCATACTCGAGCATTTGAGGGGTTCTTGTGCCCCGGGCTCCTGCTCCTGCATTTGGTTGCGCCATGCCGAAGCCTGGTAGAGTGTTTGCCCTGACTGGACTGCTGAAAAATGGCGTCGTGTCTCGTGTACCGGGACTTGTCGTTTCCGAGTCAGACGACGTCGAGCTTGTGCTGTTGCTCTTGGATCTGAAAACTTGAGTGAGAGGAATTCGCGATAGAGACATCGGGGTCAGAAAAAGCCTGCTTTTGAACCCATGAGAAATTTGTTGTATGAAATGTTATGCCACTTGGACCATGGGGGGTAGAGTATCATATTTTATGGCACCGGAAAAATGTCTAGCGCTTTTGACATAATAAAAGGCTAGAGATATTCCGTGTGAGATCATTCCTAGGTTCTTAGCCCATCATGGGCGGTTTCATGTTTCCTTCTCCTGTCTATTGGATCGCGGAAATAGAGTTGGTTGCGATGAGACGTGCGGTGCCTCAAGTTCTACAGTCGGAACTTGATCATACAAGCTTTGACCCTCATGGAAAGCTTCAGAAGACGCCACATACCAAAATCTCCTATACTTGGAGCACTGGTCAAACGTACGATCGCCATGGGCCGAAAATTCTTACCACCGATATAGTAATGTCTAGTCTTGAGACACATAGCCACTGTTCTGAAGCGCCCCGTGGATGCGGGTGGCGGCTGCGGGCGACTGCCAAATCGTCTGATTTCCAGCCTTCACCTGCTCCACATATCTAGTACGTGGGACTCCCTCAGACCTGCCTGCATCAAGCCTGAATCAAAGCCCCAAAGGTTAGATAACTCGATGTTGTATTAACCAAATTCATAATTGGAGAGTAAATTATATTTCATAACAGATCTCCAGCATACCTAATTCTCGTATGCATCGTCTATCTCCTTGACCTTCCACCTCTTTACGACCTCCTGGAATTTTGCATTGCTCGCGGTTCCCGAATATCGGAGTCCTTATTATTAGGTAAATCTCTGTCTGTCTCATTGAGAGTCCTGAAGCCATCAGTCGCATTCCGGCATTAGTAAACGCCAATCAATGGCTTGCAAAAGTCCTGTTCTTTCCAGTTCCATTTGACTTTTAGTCTGGGAGAATTACTCGGAATCCAGCGACCTCTCCTCATGTGAGCGCTTTTATAGTTGAGGAATTGCACGTCTTATCGAGGAATTCTCAGCTACGTTTCATCTGAGCTTTGCTAGCCTTTGAAATTCTCATTGAGTCTTCAGAAGCCAATCTTTTGAGTGTCGCCTGGTATTTTCAACGTTGCAGACGATTGGATGGATTGAAAGGCATTTCGGCCAACTCAAGCAATTTCATCTGTTCAAGTCGATCGCCGCTTCATGTTTGGCCGACAAGTGTAAGGTCACTTCCTACGAGTCATCCCCAAACCTCCGATCTGCAATAGTTGCCGATTCTTAAGCACTGATATGCTGAAAGGCAAAGTTGTCTTTGCTGAAATTCGGAGAGACTGGAAGCTGGCATAGTATCCATGCAAAGAACCGCTAGTGGCCTGTGAAAGGGACCTGAATTACTACGGTAATCTCAGACGACATTTTTTCAAATTCGCTTTCAACACAGTTGGTCAGCGTCGCCACTCTACATAGGCGCTACTCATCCCCGCCTCAACCTCCGCTCAGGTTGCTCAATCACGTCCTGCTCTCCCTCCTGGTTACCAATCTTTGCATTCGGGTCATTCCTGGTGAGAACTCCAGCCTTAATAGTATCTCTACTCAGTGACACTGTTTGTCGCCGTTCATATATATTCGGTGAGATGTTAGTCGAAGAGGTATATAGGCAGCGAAGTGTAAGTTAATTCGTGCAGAAGTAGCATTGCAGGTTGCGCTGAGAATTCGCGGAGATCGCTCACAGCGGCCGCACACGAAAATCAAGCCTCAGGAATTCAACTTGGCATCAGCGCCACCCTATCTTCTCTGCACATCCCTTGCTTACAGGTCACATAGGAATTATGAAGAACGCCAGCAATAGGAAGCAGCACAGACCGTAATACCCGGAATCATCATCTCATATCAACTTTCAATCTCGCTCTTTCTCATAGATGCTAAGAAAAGCTACGGATAGCTAGATGCAATCCAGCGCTCTGGGCCTCTCTCCCTCCGTCACCACCACCACCATCAAATCCACCTCCATTGCCACGCATCCGTTTGACTGCCTCCGATGCGGCCATAATCGCTGAGATTCCATTCTTAAGTGGCAACTTTGAAAATATACTTGAAACCCTTCGCCTTACCTGCTTTTAACATCTTCAGCCCCTCTCCCACCCCTTGCAAACCCCCGTCCACAACCTCGAAAGGATGGCCAGTCAGCCTTCTATCTGCTAACATCCTAGCGACATATCGAAAGAACACGTAAGTCCACTCTGGATCAGTCTTCACAAATTCTATATCCGTCGGTTGCTTGACCATTCCAGGACGATATGCTCCCGAATGTGCGGTTCCGACATATGTGTAGACCACTTTAACACTTTCTGGTATACCTTCATCATCGTACCTGTTGGCACCCGAGACGACGGATAGAAATGATTTTTCTGCGTCCGTGGAAGGCAATAGCATCTTAGAGACTGGTATCCAAGTTCCATCTCCGGAAATGGTATCAAAAGCGTGGTGGCATTCCAGGCCTAGATCACAAAGTCAGCAATGCTCTAACGTAACTTTAATGACCTACCATTTAATTTTTCCTTCACCAGTCTCTTCATGTCTTCAGCTCCTACGCGGTAGTCAACTAGTGCGTCGCCTTTGGAATTGTCTAGTAATGGACCAAGGTGCCAGGAGCTTGAACCTGCGATGGCAATGATAGGGTGGATGTTTGAAGCACGAGCAAGCTTGACTGCAAAGGTTCCAAGAGCGCCAGATGCGCCGTAGATTATCAGCGGTAGAGGAGGACTCTCCGAAGATCGTGGGGACCAAGGTGGTGGGAGGCCTTGACGGCGGAAGAGGGTTATGCCTGCGGTAGTAATCACGAGAGGAATGGTCGCCGCTTCTATGTGGACATGTTAGAAAATGATTTGATATAAATACAATAAGATATGCCGTAAAAACACAAAGAGGGATTCCTTTGGAAGGCTTGGAAACTCAAGGATGACATACCCTCAAAGCTCGTTTCATCCGGAATCTTGAACACCGTATGATACGGCGCAACAGCGTACTCAGCAAAAGCGCCATGGGGACTCATCATAGGATGGAAAGCAGCAACACGGTCTCCAACAGCAAACTCTCTGGTCTTGGTGACCTCTGAACCCAGCGCGTGGACAGTTCCGGCAATGTCATCGCCGCTGTTGAGCGAGATATTGAGAGCTGTTAAATGCAGCCAGTCTATATTTTTGATGTCAAAATCAAGACGAAAAAGTGGTAAAAGGGGGTTGAGCAGTAACCTTTCACATTTGATCCTGCTACAATGACCTTTATCACGATTTCCTTAGGGCCTAGCTCTGGGATCGGAACTTCGTGGATTTCGATCCAGAGCTCAGGTGTTGGATGAACAATGACTTCTTTCATTGTCTCACTAAAGCAAGCTTCTAAAACGTGGATAATTTTATCTTGACACTTCCAAATTAATGGTATCCAGTTGAACTATGTTGATATGGCTATCTCAAACCCTAGAGACAAGGTTGACGGTGATGGATTGGGTTGAAATAAAACTCCTAGTAATTAGGAAATGAGTGAGGGTTGTGTCCCTTTGCAAGATTCGGAGGATGTAGTTCATTTTAAGCAAGGGTGTGTGGTTTGCGTGCGTTGTAAGCAGGAATATAGCAAGCCATAGAAGGAACGTTGCAAGAACCTGGCCAATGAATTTATTTTCGTGGCGCGGTGGCTGTCTCCTTTTTCGTCGGCAATGCTCGCTTACTAAAGCTCAGCTGGGTAGGTGGCTGATGACAAAGTTCTTTTGATATGTCGTTTAGTAGTCTATTCCACATGTTTCCCCAAATAAGCAAATAATCTGCATTTGATAAGTTGTCTTAAACTGTAATATACTTTATAAACCTCAAATTTTCAGCTTGTAGAGCTAGTCTTTCACGTTATGGATCTGACTCGTTTCTGGAAGTGGCCCGTGCTCTTGAGGTTATTCCAACTTCCACTTCTATACTTCTAAGCTTTTCTCTTGGTAGTTGTCGTAGTTAATAAAACCCTTATATTGATACTCTACCGAGCAGTAACACAATCAGCAGTGTGCATTCTGGTAGCATGGTCCGCTCTTTTGGCAAGCCTCTTAGGTCGAGTTTTATATTTAAGTGTTGACATGAGGGGAAACTACTTCTGAACTTAGCTTGATCGTGAAGTAGAATTTAAGGCTGGAGTAGATCTGGAGCAAAACGAAAAAGAGGAAAGCGAGGTGGGATCTGAGAGAATTCCTCTCTCAGGTGGTAGTAGCAGTGCCGAAACATGCAGGATAGAAGCTTCCCAATGTAGGTCGTTTGTATTATAGATGAAGAAGCAGTTTCAAGAATCCGAAACGTACTTTTATACTATACTATTCGCCTTTAACCCACACCCAAACCCACCTTCCTACCCACTCTACTCTACTCCACAATCCTTCCAAAGTAAACATTTCACACCTAGCATAATACCAAGGAGATTGAAAAATATATAAGCAACACTTTCTCTCAACGAAGACAATAACGAAAATCAAATCACTATAAAGGCGAACAATTCCGGGAGTATGGAATCGGCATATAGCGCTCTATTAAAAAATACGTATTCTTCCTAGAAAAGCAAATTCATATCGCAAGGGATAGAATTTTGTAAATAAAAGGAAGCAAGTGTTAAACGTGAATGCAGTATAGGGATTGCTGTCAAGGAATCTTTTCTGTCAAGAACCACTAGCATTCAAAGCAGCTAGAATTTAACAACGCATCGCGCATCCTGGAACCCAGAAAATTGCCGCAGGAGCAAAAGAAGTATAAGACCTTAATACCTACCTACCTACTTACTTACCCACGCATCGACATGTCAAATCCAAGCTCGGGGCTTCCTTCTACAACTACCTTTTCAAACTTAACGTCGCAAGGTGATCATTTATACACCTACATTCTTTTCCTTTCAAGGAAGTGAATACCTCTCGCCCCAATCCCCAACTCTCACTCCCCAACTCCCCTCCGCAAAGTACCGCAAAAGCCTCCCAACTCAACTCATTATAAGAAGCCCCCCTCCACTCCAGAAAACGCATCCAACCGAAACAGCTATTAAAAATGATATCAACGAGTGGCTATCCACCAGTGTTGCATTTCACAATCACAATCACGCTCACGAAACACGCAAGATTACCTGCTACCTACATATACACGCCCTCCTCCCTCCCCTTCCATCGAACCAGATTTCTGCACTCTAAGGTGTCTATCCGAGAGAGACGTTCATTCATTGATTCCTCCATACCTTGCTGTCAAGCAAACATTCGTCGTCAAACCAATTTCATTCATTCACCCATTCTTTTGTTTATTCAACCCCCCACCATACCATCATAATCGCCATCTTAAACCCTCGATTCTTCCTTCCTTGCACTATAACCAAGTCCAAGTCGTCCGTCAGGTCCTCGGTCTTCAGAAGAACGACGCACGCACGCATATAATGCTGTAGACACAGGAACGGTTTACCCGACTAGTTGTTAGGTGTGAGATATGGAGGGGGATATATATATATAGACTGGTCTCGGTAAAGTGAGAGGAGAGGGTCCAACACTAAGTAGGTAGCCAGGAGTTGAAAGTGGAAATGAAAATGTTGGTTTATTCTGTGATATATCTATTGCCTATAATCTAATTCTATGCAATCCTAATAAAATCTGCCGTCCATCTCTCTATTCTAAACATATAAAGTTTAGACCCAGCCATCTCTCTAAAGACTTCTTGAAACCATTTCCCAACTCCGAGAATGAAATCTAATCCTTCCCTTCCCTTCCCTTCCCTTACCTTTACGCAAAACACACACACCTTTCTAATTCTAATTCCAAATGCAAGTTCCCACCTTCTAAATCCCCTCCAACTCCTCCACAACCTCCCTAAAACTAGGTCTCCCCAAAACAACAGGATCGCAACACCGCCAATGCAGCGCATTCAGGGCCTCGACAGCCATTGCATCCTTCTCACTCATCCAATCCTCTTCCCCATCCCCTCCACCCACATCATGAACAACCAACCCCAACAAATCCTCCACCAAATGCCCAAAACCCAATACCTCCAACCTCTCCAACGCCCCCTCCCCACCCAACCCTCCCTCCGTCCCATAAACAGTAGCGGCCCCAAAATCCCCCAACAGCGCATGTCCACTCGCCCTGTCCAGCAAAATATTATGCGCATACAAATCCCCATGCATAATACCCCTAGCATGCAGATGGGCGGCCGCGCTCGCGATGCCCCTCAGGATGCCCTTGACGAGCTCGAGGCTAAACATCGTGGTGGCCGGGAAACTGTCCCGCGTGCACGAGTCTAGACTAGGTGGCAGGCCGAGGTTGGTGTAGGTGGGCGGGATGAGCTGGAGCACGAGCCCGGTGGCCGAGCCGGTGAGGAGGCCGAGGGGGTCGATGAGGTTGGGGTGGCGGCCGGCGGTTATGGTGGCGTGCA
>NW_022157379.1:0-26321 GCF_007821495.1 Lachnellula hyalina
GAGAAGTAGGCTTTGAAGGATAGCTGGTCGGTGTCGCAGGTGGAGAATTGCTCGCACGCTTGCTCGGTCATTATGTTGTTGGCTGGGAAGAAGATTTTCGAGGCGTTGAGGATTCCTTCTGTGCGTTCTTCCCAGATCGGACTGGCTTTTGTCTAGGGTGGGGGAGGGAGGTTAGTGGGGTGGTAGAGGGGATGAAGGGGGGGTGGACGCACGAAGTTGTACATGTTGGCCGCGCCGTGTAGGTAGATGCCGGCGTTGTAGGACCATTGAAGTCTATCTACCACGGTGCAGTTTTCGGTGTCGGAGGCTCCATCGAAGATGTTGTAGTTGGCGTCTATTAGACCAACGCCTTGCTCCCAGTCCCAGATCCTCTCCGCCCAGTCGGCGTATGTCTGGTTCCCCGTATACCGTGCAAGTCTCGCGCCTAGGTTGAAGAAACAACCGTTTGCAATGCTGTTCTTGTAATTGAAGCCATTGTTAAAGGTGAAGATCTGCCATCTCAATCCTCCTCCGCAACTCGTCGTGTCCCATCTCGCTGCCATCTCGTTGAAGACTGCTTGGGCTAGTGCTAGCCATTGTGGTTTGTCTTTGGGCGGGTTCTGGAAGTTCGTCTCTGCGGCTAACATAGCTGCCATGCCCCAGAAGCCTTGGTCATCATTTCCTTCGTTCTTGGTTTGGTTGGGAGGCAGGTAGTCGTTGTCGGGACCTACTTGGAACTGCAGCGCTTGCTCTACTACATCGTTGTAAGTCGTGTCGTTGGTGTAGCGCCAGTAGTCTACCATGGTCATGAACATGCCTCCTCCTTCCCACCAGAAATAGGGTGGTGGTAGTGTTCCGGGTGTGTCTCCCTCCAAGGTGTTAGCTTGCATTGCGAAAGGCGTCCGATTCAACCTACTGTGTTATTCCCAGTGTAGAATGACATCAACCCGTGAGCAACTGTCTTCGCGGCGCTTTTTATCGAGTCTGTCGCTCTGATTAGTTCGAAATCACCTTCAATGGCTCTTGTACATACCGACTGAGGTGGGATCAACGGTAATCGCAGCAGCAACCGGCACGCAAAGTAATCGCCATAATAATGTCGATGAACGCATTCTGATTTTTTTTTTTTTAAGGAATAGGCCAACAGGCGTGATTAAGTGGTGATTGAAAAGGTAAGATAAATCGTCGATGGCCTCCAGTGCAGCAAATCTCGAATCGACCGAGATGAGAAAAGAATGTAGAATCGAAAGAATAATTAAGAGCCCTATCAAAGGTACAGAAGAAAATAAAATAAACGACCAGCGAAAGGATGAAGTTTAAAAACACGAAGATACACAGTTCTTGGCTGTCCTGAGAAGGAACGGTGTAAGTTGTGTAAACTCAGAGGTTCAAGCATCTCGTCTTTGAGAGATCGAGACCGCACAGCCTGGAACTTGCCAGGGACTAGTCACAGTAAGAGAAGAAGCAATGAAACAGCTTTACCTTATTCCGACATGTACTTCCTCTCCATGATTTGGGGGATAGGTACATCCCGGGGAGCCATCCTAATGCTTGAAACTTGGCGAGTCTCAATGATGGCGACCTGACACAAGGACTCAGACCCGAATCCCTTGTTCTGTAGCGTGAGCCGCAGAGCACGTTGCCAATCATGATGGGTAATTGGTATAAAGATAGAACACGCATTCCAGTGTGCTGAAGAGATTATGGAAAGGAAAAGAAAGACCTGGCGAAAAGCTTGTCCGTCCCCAAGATGAAGAAGTCAAGAAGAGGTGGTGAGGTTTAGCGCCGAGTTTGGTTTCAGGGGTTCGGCACGTGACTACGTATCACCTCGCCTCGCAACCCCGGCTTTTGCTTGTGAGAATAAGAACTTTCCTTTCCACCTCCAACCTTTCTCGTCATCCATCACCGCATGAGTCTATCCCTCTATCGGACTATAATCCGGGGCATGACCCGAAATAACAATGAAATTCATCTATTCAGAATGCGGGGAAGCGCCTAGCCCATTCATCAACCACGGATAATCTTTCTATTCTCTATCACCTCGTCGCACAGCAGATAAGCCCTAGTCCTCAAAGACCACTCTCTATATTTTCCCCCGTGTGAGAGCCTCCGCGTGACCCTTTGAGGGGAACATCCTGAACAGGAGTCAATCCCAAGGGGCGTATCAAGGACTCCCCTTATCCAGATAGATCACCACTTAATTCACCCTGCGGAGCTGGGAGGTACCATTGCATTTACAAACTATACACGGGACCGTCCGTATAGGCTAGTCTTCTGCTGCACGGGAATTTATCAGCTCATGCAATATAGGTGCGGGTATATCGGTAGATACTTCTTTGTACTTTTCATGTACTGGTATGTACTTCTGTTTTCGCGGCTTGAAAGGGGTACATGCACACACATCACATGCACTTGCATCCCGTTTCTTGGGGCCATCTGACTTTGAAGTCAGAGCATAGTCCCTGAATAAGCACTGAGCTGCTTTTCTTACAAAACATATGATTCTATATACCTTCTGCTCTCGCATGACATCTTTATGAAGATGAACTGCCAAAGTCTGCTTCCAAGTCAAGCTATAAACCTCCAAAACTCCCATCTGAATCCCAACCAATCCTTCAGCCTCCCATAAGCTTCTCCTCCTCAAACAACCCACCACGATGCACCCACACACTCTCCTATCTCTCATAGCCACAGCCTCCATATTCTCCAACACCCCCGCAATCCCCCTCGCCAGCCATGGATCCCCAGTTCTCGATATCCGGATCCCCAAGCTAGCACGCAGACAGCTCGGCGCATGCGTGGACGGGCTGTGTGCCACTGGCCTCTGCTGTTCGCAATACGGATACTGTGGCACGGGTCCAGATTACTGCCAGGCGGGATCGTGTGTTGGGGGCGTGGGAGGGAATTGTACTATTGGACTGTGTTGGTAAGTTGAATAAATGTTGAAAGAATTTATCCAAAAGAAAGATAAATCTCCAAAATCTCCACTTCGGTTCTTGGGAATGAAGCATGAGATGAACGAGTGATTGACTGATTGACTTACTGGGTTTTTGTAGCTCGGAATATGGCTATTGTGGTAGTGGTTCCGAGTACTGCACTCCGGCTGTGGGCTGTGGGACGGGACCTGCGTGTGCGGTTGGGTTGTGTTGTAGCCAGTGGGGATATTGTGGGACGGGATCTGATTATTGTGGTTCGTGATCTAAAGCGTGGCTTGGGGGGAATGGGATGGTATTTGGGGCACGGTTTTAAAGCAAAAGTTGGGGTGGGGGGTTTTGACTTTATGGGCTTAGTAGTAATCATCATAAGTTGTACCATATATTTCCTCCTGGCGCTCGCATCGCACGAGCGAAGAAGCTATCTATCTATCTACAAAAGGTTAGATACTGTCTTTCTTTGCTCAGACCCAGTTGTAGTACAGTAAACTTGGAATCCACTAGCCTCTCACAACCTACTCTTGCCACCTCCATCCCTCGTCAACGAATACTCATAATGCCAACCCTCCCTCCCCATATCCTCCCTAACCTTATACCCCGCCTCCGCATCCTCCCAAAATCTGCATATCAACCTCCACAACACTCATGCCCTCCTCATCCCCCATCTTCCCCAGCGCCCCCTTAAACGGCACCGCCACCTGACTCAAGCCCGCCCAACTACCCTTCTTTCCCCCCTTCTTTCCCCCCGCATTAGCGAAAACCACCATACAAGTATTCTCGAAACAGCGCGCGACCAATGTACTCTCCAAAAACAGGGCTTCAGACTGCGCATTATACGCCAGTCCCTTCTCCGTGCAATCAGCGAGACTCCAGAACGTGGGGATGATGATCATCTTGGCGCCACCGGCAATCAGCTCGCGGAATGCTTCGGGGAAGGCCAGGTCCCAGCAAATCAGCATTCCGACTTTGCCCAGCGGGGTGTCGAAGGCGACGTGCGGCTCGTGCGCTGAGGATGTCAGGTGCGGGCGTTCGGGGTGCCAGAGGTTTTTCTTTTGGTATTGGCCGAGGATGGCGCCGGTGTTGGAGATGAAGTAGGCTACGTTTGTTAGGAGGGTGTCGTGGGTCTCGACAATTGTGCCGGGGACGATGTTGATGTTTAGCTCGGCGGCGAGGGAACAGTACGCGTTGAGGTATTTTTGGTATTGGGAGCAGAGGGGGACTGGCGTTATGTTAGATGGGTGATGCTTCAAGGGGGGAGGCTTGTAAGAGATGGGTTAAGCTTTCTGTATATATGGCAAGTTGTTTTTCAATGGGGGTTGTTTGGTGAAGGCTATCTTACTGAAATTTGGGTCATCGGGAACCCCTGTAGGTGGTAGCCAAGTCAGCATGGGTAGGTATCGTTTCTTATGAAGATGTCAAAGAGTCAATATTTAGGACGTCGGGGGTCAAGAAACTGGATGTATTGCTCTTTAGCTCACTTACAACTAGTGAGATGGTACTCTGGGAGCACCGCCAAATCGCAGGATTGGGAAGCAGCCTCTCTAATGAACTCTACGGCTTTGCTATGGTTGTCTTCCACTGCTAGCGGCTGTAGACGCGAGGTCAGGATAGTTCTCAAGTTCTCGAGCTCTTAGCTTTAGATGTGGGATTTGAAGAGAATAGTAACGACAATGTATCAGTCAACCTTCCGGCTGTTTTTGAGGCATTTCACCTATTCTTGCAAAACTTATTCCGGAGATTCAGGCTCAAGGCGGTGCAGACGAAATCTAGGCTTGACTTCAAGGAGACTGTTACTGGCAGCTCGATAGCAATAGACACACAAATATGCTAATGAATTCTTGAGTACGGATTATGGCAACCTCCATTAGCATTCTCATTAGAGGGCATACATCGTTTAGCCACATGGCTTGCAGTTGTCCCATTGAGATAACTCCATACCTCAAGCTTCAAAGAAACCTAGATAGAAAACAGCAACTGACTAGTTTAAGAAAAAGTACTTACCTTAGGATGCAGCTGTATCACAGCAATCTTGTATGTTGGAGCCATTGCCTCGAAACTGCGGTTACAATTTGTTAGCAAGGCATTGTTTCACAAGCAGCTGCCTTGGACATCCCGTAACATTTCTCTCATGAACACACCTTCTTACTTACTTATGAAGACTGCGTCTCGTGGCTGGCTATTTTGGATTTTTGCTTGGACCAAAAGGATAATGGGATGATGCACGACCGATCCTTCTCTTCCGAATTGAAGCCGACGATGGAGTATGATCACGTGATAAGTGGCACTTGGCGGCGGGGGGTTGAAGATCCTCGAGGGGTCTTCATTTCTTCAAGCCACTTGGATCATCTCACATACAGTACTGGTAGAGATAACGCATGTGAGGTCATCAAGGTTCTTCAACATCTTTATCAATCATTACTTAATGCCAACCCTCATCAACTTAATCATATGATAATACACATACTCTCGCAACTTGCAATCGTCAAATAGCAAGGGCGACGGGCCATATACCCCCACCCTCTCCTTCCGGAGCAAACCCTCCGAGACAAGAAGATATTTCAAATATAGTCCTGGTGGTCTGACGTTCTCGCAGGAATATTGCCGATTTCTGCTTAAAACGAGTCCAGGGGGATCTCTTTCTTATACTCTCTCTGACTCCTTGACTTTGAGCTTTGCAATTTTGTTACAATAACTGCATAGGTACCTAGACCAGCCTAGGTAGAGAAAGATGGGTCTCTTTAACGAGGAAGGTAAAACACAAAGTAATATCGATATTGATATATATATATACCTTACTATACACTACTCTACTAGCGACTGATGTTTATGAATTACAAAGTAAGAATATAAAAAGAACCATCCATCATCAAAGTGTCTCGAGTGGTAAAAATTATCCTGCCCGCCTACCTAGGTACCCTGTCCACCCAGGATCTGAAATCCCATCTTACAGGAACATCGGAAAGTGAAGCGACACCGGATTTGCATGTACGAATAGAACTTCGCCAAAGCCGCCACTACAGCGTAATATTCCTTTGTTTACGGAGATATTACAGTATATTTGTAAATTACCTACCTTACCTTACGAGACCTTTCCTCCCAAGGTTTATACCGTTAGCATAACAAATAACTGACCTTAATCATGTACGTCGTCGTACCCAGGGTGCCCGACGGGTGGACCTCCGTAGGTAATATCCACCCACCTACTACCCTGGCACTTAGTGCAGAGTCCTAGTCCATCTCGCCCTCGCCCTCGCCACCTTCCTAACTTCTTCAAGCAACTTCGACATCGATTTCGGTATTCAGCTGCGACAAAACATTGCGAGACGTCCCCACGAACGGCTTTGATTCTTCAAGCTTTCAACATTCCTTTTCTTGCTGTGGTTCGCCTGTCAGCCGTCCTCAATCCTTCTCCGTAATATTCTCCGTCTCTATCAGCCTAGATTCCCTTCTTTCCATGCGCTGTTCAATCCTACCTAAGCACCTTACAAACAACACAACCCACCCCGAACACACAATATTGAAATGCTAGGGAGAAATTATAATTATTAGTCTTTAATCAACGAAATTGAGAGATGCATAGAGGTTTGAGGGTCGAATACTATCTTGAGAGGTGCTACGAGGGGGCGGCCTTCACGCCGTAAGAACTCGACTCTCTGGCGCCTACCATGTCTCATAAACCCGAGGGTGAAGATGTCGCCACAAAGCGCGATGCTTCACTCAGAATAGACATACCTCCAGTTCCAGAAGAACCGAACAAAGTCAACAACCCCTCGAGTCTAGCTGCATCGTCACCGAGATCACCTACCGCGTCCGACAACGCCAGTAGCCCTCGACTTCCAAAGTCCGACCTGAACAACGAGCATGTTGCATTCCATGCGCTGGACGGGACCTCATCTTGGAGTGCCGGCTCGGCCAAGCAACTAGCAAGCCCAGCTTCTACCACGGATCGAGTCTACCCCATCAGAAGTGTTATTCGCGTGGACACTTCTCAGACACCACACAACTTGCCAAGCCGGCGCTCTGGCGAAGGACGAGATTATTCCCCCCCTAATCAAGTCTCTGCTGGTAATACGGTGGATTCTACCCCTCTTCGACGCCAGAGCGAATCTTACCCGTCAGAGCCTGGTAAGACGCCAACGCCTGATGCAGGACCTCAAGACAATCACCTCTCGAATGATACTCCCAGCGATGATCGCAAGCCACCTTCGTCTAAGAGGCACAATGGTAAACAAATCGATAGTGGGAAGCGACTGCAATTATTCAGTTACGTTGCCTCTGATAACTCTGATTCAGTCAGTCAGCGGAGTGTTGCTCCAGCAAGCTCTATCGATACTCGTACTTCGGCAGACCGGGAGAGTATATCTGACCTGATTACGGCGAGATTCAAACATACTGTGACCGCTGAGGGACATGCTGTCATTACGGGTCGAGATGAAGGAACACTACAACATTGTGAGGACGAGCCAATTCATGTGCCGGGAGCGATACAAGGTTTTGGCCTTTTGATCGCCTTAGAGGAGCAAGATGGAGGCGATCTTCTAGTCCGCACTGTCAGCGAGAACTCGCACCGAATCATCGGGTACAGCCCCCAGGAACTGTTCAAATTGAAAAGCTTTACCGACATTCTCAGTGAAGAACAAGCTGATAATTTGCTGGACCATGTCGATTTCATCCGTGACGAGGAAGCCGATCCAGCACCGAACGGACCAGAAGTATTCATAATCAGCATTCGAGCGCCGAAGGCCTCTAGAAGAGGCCGAAAGCTTTGGTGTGCAATGCACATTAATCCTGCCTCTCCGAATTTACTCATATGTGAGTTCGAGATAGATGATGATCAAGTTTACCCTTTGGTACCCCAGAATAATGAGACTCCGGAGCCACCAGAGGTCACGCTGCACAGTCAACCCACCCCAGAAGAGTTTGCAGAAAGTACTAAAAACACTAGTAAACCGCTCAGGGTTTTAAGGAGTGCCAGAAAACGAAAGGGTGAGGCCGCTGCTATGGAAGTTTTCAACCTCATGTCCCAGGTTCAGGAGCAACTATCTTCGGCGCCAAATCTCGAGATATTTTTAAAGATCTTGGTCGGGGTCATCAAAGAGCTCACTGGATTTCATCGTGTTATGGTAAGAAACCTCTTTAAGCATATAAGTTTCCATGCGGACAAGTACAGGAGTCTTGGTGGCTCTTGTCAAATGTTCCGGGAGGTCTCGGGAGTTTCGAGGCACTAAATTCCCCTGAACTGCGGACTCCTCACTTGTGCAGCATTACTGACTGCGAGGTATTACAGATATACCAATTCGATGCTAAATTCAACGGGCGAGTGGTCACCGAACTTGTGGATCCTCGAGCAACGACGGACTTGTATAAGGGATTGAACTTTCCCGCCTCAGACATCCCAAAGCAAGCACGTGACCTGTACAAGATTAATAAGGTGCGCTTGCTATACGACCGGGATCTCGAGACAGCTCGTTTGGTTTGTCGAACTGTGGAGGATCTTGAGCAGCCACTTGATTTAACTTTCAGCTACTTGAGAGCAATGTCGCCCATTCACATTAAATATTTGAGAAACATGGCTGTGCGGTCTAGCATGAGCATTTCGATCAATGCGTTTTCCGAGCTGTGGGGGCTCATTGCCTGTCATACCTACGGTTCAAAGGGCATGCGAGTCTCATTCCCAATTCGAAAAATGTGTCGCCTTGTCGGTGACATTGCATCGAGGAATATCGAAAGACTTTCTTACGCTTCGCGACTCCAGGCACGGAAGCTTATCAATACTGTCCCAACAGAAGCAAACCCATCTGGATACATTGTTGCTTCATCCGAAGACCTTCTGAAACTCTTCGATGCTGATTTTGGCCTCCTATCGATCCGTGGTGAAACCAAGATCCTGGGGAAAATGGAGCATTCACAAGAAGCCCTTGCTATGTTAGAGTACCTTCGACTTCGTAGAATAACCTCTGTTACTACATCACAAGACATCCGGCAGGATTTTCCTGACTTGCAATATCCACCAGGTTTCGATATTATTGCTGGTCTACTTTTGGTGCCGTTGAGCGTAGGCGGAAGTAAGCAAACTGTTTCTTTGTACATTTCCTATGCATGATTGAGTTCTCGGTCTTTCAAGCCTTGGAATTTGCAATCGCTAATATGGGGGTAATTTCAGGCGATTTCATAGTTTTCCTTCGAAAAGGCCAAGTAAGTTGAGCATGAACAGTCCGTTCATAGATCGGGGACTAACATTACTGTAGGTAAAAGAAGTCAAATGGGCTGGGAATCCGTACGAAAAGTTCATCAAAGCAGGAACAGAAGGATACCTAGAGCCGAGAACAAGCTTCATGGCTTGGAACGAAACTGTTATTGGAAAGTGCCGAGAATGGACCGAAGAACAAGTCGAAACTGCTGCAGTCTTGTGCTTGGTATACGGAAAATTCATTGAGGTACGTTTCTCTAGCTAGAGTCGAACTTCTACTTTTCTAATATGTAAATTTCTAGGTCTGGCGGCAAAAAGAAGCTGCCTTGCAAAGCAGCCAACTTACGCGACTTCTCCTCGCAAACTCTGCACATGAGGTTCGCACTCCTCTCAATGCGATCATCAACTATCTAGAGATTGCCCTCGAGGGTGCACTCGATCAAGAGACCAGAGACAACCTGGCAAAGTCCCATTCCGCTTCAAAATCTTTGGTATATGTTATCAACGATTTGCTGGATTTAACCAAAACCGAAGAAGGCCAAGTAAGTCACTTTCTCGGAAATTGTTTCCTACTTCGGACATCTCCATAGCGGAGTTGACTGCTCCTGAATTATTGTCTCAACTTCCGTAGAACATTGTATCAGCTACATATCGAGCAATACTGATTTCGAGATCTTGACGTAGGAACTTATCAAAGATGAAGCTTTCGACCTTCATGCTACTATTCACGAGGCGGTGGATTCTTTCAGGGGAGAAGCAAAACGCAAGGGATTGAAATATGAGGTGATTGATCATCCAGGACTTCCAAAATTCGTTCTCGGTGATCAGCGAAGGGTCAGACAGGCTGTGGCTAACATCACTGCCAACGCAATGCAACATACAACTGATGGTTGGATCCGTATCGAGGTTTGTCCACGTGGAGTAGCAGATGGGAGAGCCACCGTGGAAATAGTGGTCCATGATTCCGGGGCCGGAATGTCGAACGAGAAACTTGATGCTCTGTTTCGAGATCTGGAACAAGCTAGCACTGATGCTGATGGATTATTTAAAGGATCGGATGACGGTGGCAATGCATCGCAAGTGAAGGACAGTCGAACTCTAGGTCTCGGTTTGGCCGTGGTGGCCAGGGTAGTACGAAATATGGACGGTCAACTACGTCTCAAATCAGAACAAGGCATAGGATCTCGTTTCGTCATCCAATTGCCTTTCGTCCTACCTGATGATGCATCTGGAGACGAGGATGCAAAATCTAGATCGGTGAAACTGGCCAGGCAAAATTCGAATCTTGCACCATCTATAGCTGCCGAGGGAGAGATTACCCTTGTAGACAACGTCAGCTCTTCAAAGGCTGAGGGTGTCATTCACAAACGCAGCATCGAAGAGCTGGCTAGTTTGCATAGTTTCAAGAGTGGTTCAAGTGGCAAGAGCAGAGGTAGTGCTAAGAGTGACGTTGACAGGCTCATTGATGCTATTTCCGGTCCCTTCCATAGTAATGATCAAGAAGCTGGCGAGCAAGGTCTACATCGTTCTAACAGCAAAGGTAGTGGGCACAGTCGCAAAAGTGCCGGTAGTCTGGGGAAAACATCTTCAGCTCGTATGGCAACCGGCAATGAGAGGCCGAGAAGGTTGTCACGCAAGACATCCCACGGGCCTCCGGAACGCGTACATTCGGAACGCGTACATTCGGAACGCGTACATTCGGAACGCGTACATTCGGAACGCGTACATTCTGCAGGAACCGAGTTTGTGACCGATAATGGGACACCCATGAAGGCCATCAGGATGCCTGACGAATTCAATTCAACTGGAGGGTTACCTCCTCATACTCCCTCTCGCGTGCTGTTCAATGTTCCAAATAAAAATATTGAACAACTTCCGGAAGAATCAAAGAAGTTGGATGCGGAGCATCTCCAAGTCCTGTATGCGGAAGATGATCCCGTCAATAACAAGATTATGCGAAAGCGGATGGAGAAGAGCGGGCATGCAGTACACATCACTGTCAACGGTGAAGAGTGTGCTGAGGTTTACAGAGACAAGCCGGCATTTTTCGACGTCGTGCTCATGGACATGCAGATGCCGATCGTAGGCGGGCTATCATCAACCAGGATGATCAGATTATTTGAGAAACAGCATTCCCAGAGCATCTTATCCCCTCGTGCTGCGAACAATGGCCGAGTTCCTATCTTCGCAGTTTCGGCATCGCTCCAGGAACGCGAACGCCAACACTACATCGACGCAGGGTTTGACGGCTGGATTCTTAAACCCGTCGATTTCAAGCGTCTGAACATCCTTCTGCGAGGTATCGTGGATGACGAGATTCGCAACTCATGTCTCTACCAACCTGGAGCATGGGAGATAGGAGGATGGTTCCAGCAACGACAGCCGAGTGTTTTCACATCGCCGGGGTCATCATCTGAGCACTCACTCGGTCAGCCTAGCGACAGGCCATCTCCGCACCAGGATGAAGGGTCTATGCACAGCAGCGAGAGTGGATCAACTGTCACGTCCAGGAGTGTGGATAGGAGACCTTTTATACACGATGAGCGACTTCGACTTGATGGGACAGCGGCGAAGACAGAAGTCGCTGACCAGTCTTGATTGCGCTCAAGCACAACCACAAACACAAACGTGAAGATTACACCAGTCACCCAGCCTATTCTTAGATAGTGTTACCTGTACATTTTTGGCTTTTTACGATTACATGACGAAAGAGCTGTCCAGCCATGGGGGAGGTGCAAGAGGGGAGGGGAGAAAGCGCCGACCCATACGCAAGGGACCTTGGGCCACAGGAGGACGGAGGGGATGCACCACTTGTTGCATTCATGAATGCAAGCAACGAATATATCATAGAAAGGCAAAGTTCAAGTTTTGTCTTAGCAGGCGCTGTCAGATGGGTGGATAGATGGATGCAGTCACGATTATTACGTATGTACGCTTAGATGAGGAAATAGAAGAGAAGGGGAAGAGGAAGAGAGAGGCGAGCAATTGCATACCCTGCCTGCCTGCCTGCCGGCGTTACTGTGGAAAATTAAACATGTGTATATAGTAAGTAGATGAAGGTGCGACGTACGATGAAACGAATAGAAGGAAGGAAGGGGAATAAAGGTGTTGTGATTAAGTGAATGTTCGTACTTACTGTAAAAACTCATTCAGTAAGTAGCAGCACAGAAAGTGGGAAGGAATAAAATAAAAACTTCTACTTTGCTTTCATGTAAGATCTTACACGAATGATTTTTTGATTTCCTCTTACTTATCTATTGTACACCGTAAAAGGTTGATTGATTGTCGATTCATTCATGACCCTTTCTTTCCTTATGCAAATGATGTGATGTGATGCTGCCTGCCGGTTGATGCATGCAATGAATGAATGCCCAGAAATTGCCAAAGATGCCAAAAATGCCACAACTCCAATGATGCGATGCTTACTATCCCCCTTCCGTAGACGTACATACATACATATTGGGTATACTCAGATGATGAAAAAGAAACCAAAAAATAGCCATTCATTCAATGTTCACAACGGTAAGTGAACAGATGTCAGCTCGTAGACGAGGAACTGACTAGCTTATATGAGCAAAGACAAGTAATCGAAAAGCTTCTCGCGCCTTCATTTTAGAGGCCGCTTTCGACGCCAAGAATGTAATTGAGGTATCCAGTCCGGATGGCTCCGCGCAGCTCTTTGTATATTGCGGTGGCTGATTTCTCGCCTTCCTTGCTGACAGCAGAATCGCGACCTTCGCCAGTAGCAGTCGCTAGCTCGGCAAGCTGCTGGAGATTCTGACTGGCAGTCAGAGGCGCGTTCGGAACGACGACGGCGGATTGTTTCTTGTTGATCAGGTCCCGGATGGTCTGGTCCCAAGCCGAATGTGCGATGCGGTTTTGCGACAGAACCATCAAGTTACTTTCAGCTTCCTCTCGGGTACTCTCGTGGCCAGCAAGCTCGATGAGGACCAATGCTGCAATAGCTGTGCATTGATAGGTGATTGGGCTAATGAGATCCGAGTTGTGGGCTAGTTGGGCGACGATGTTTGACGCTGCTGCTAAAAGCCCAGATGGTTCGGAATCAGGATGATGAAGCTCCATTAGGATTCGAAGGTGCAAATAGGTGATATGGACCAGTGGTAAATTGGATGGCGGGAAGGAAGTTTGTGGAAAAGACTCGCGCCATCTTTCCATCTCGCCTCGGAGAAGTGTGCCTGCCAATCGTATAGTTGGGTCGGTGGGGGCTGCCAGGTCGCTGAATACAAGGGCAGCTCCCGCAAAGTGGCCAAGAATCACGGAAAGACCTATGTCGTTAGAACTGCGTGGCATATCAGGACAAATGTGCTTACGGGCTAGTTGGTAAAACGCCTCTCCCAACAGAACTTGATCTTCGAGGTAAATAACCACACTTAGGTCAGGAATCAAGGCAGGACTGGACGTGCTCGAGGCGTGCCATCTGTCCACGATGACCAAGCTCAACCATATTCTCCTGCCAATCTTGTCGTCCAAATCAGGATCAGTTTCAACCATGTCTTCAGGTCGCTTCTGAACGTGCAACTTTAGGGAATATGCAAGTCCAACAGCACTACCCAACCAGACGGATCGAGACGGACCAGAGTGTTCATTTGTTACATGAGTCTCGGCTTCTACCGCCAAAAGCATCATTGTCTGAAGGAGGATTAAATTTGTAGAAGCAGGACGTGCAGCAGCATTTTCGAATTGGAATGAAGCGACAAGCTGAGTTGCCTTCTGGATGCCTTGTTGGGCTGCACTATCATGCCCAGGCGATGAAACAGTCAGGACGGCTGCATGTAACGCTTCATGAAATGCGTGCTTCAAAGGAAGTGGGCAGTTCGAAAGTCTAGCTCTGACTCTGTTATGGGATGAAGATAGGATAGGATAAGTAGGGTGAATGGTATTGTAGTATCTGTTAGACATCAGCATTATTGACATTCAAATTCAACCGGGTCTGCCTACTGATCAATAATAGTATCTGTCAATTCAAGACTCTGATCGACCTGACCTTGTTCAAGGGAAACTACATTCTCAAATGCGTTGCTTTGTCGGAGGTCGGGCGCATTTCTCCATTGAGGAGTTGGCGCAAGACCGTTCGGGGAGTAATTTGGTTCTCGAAACGTTGGACCGGGTTGCGGGGTTGCATATGCAGGAGACTGGTGTGAAAACCCGCGAGCGTGCTCTTGTTGAGGTTGTGCCCAACTGGGAGGCCGTTGATTCTGGTAAGGAGAGTTGAAGTCGCCAGACATTGAAGAATGTGTTCTCTTCCTCTGGACCCCATCCGCATTTGGCGGGGGAGAAAATTCGTCTGACGGTCGGCGCATAGAGTCGTTTGGATGTCCTATAAACTGATTCGAAACAGCAGACATATCATTCTGCGAGATTGCTCCTTCCAGATGGTTTAACCGTTCGGCAAGTTCTTTTATATAACTTTAGTAGACATGTCATTAGTGAAAAGTAGATTGATATAAGACTCACGGGCAACAACATACCCTTTGCTCGGTCCTCTCTTCATTGGCGTTCTGCTGAACTGACAACGCGCACTGGTACGTCTACAGTTGGAACATTGCTCATCGACAACCTCACCCGTCGCGTCGCAACGAATCTTCTTGCGCCGGCACTCATCACAGGCTCTAGATACCTTCGATCGCTTCCTCGGTGCCACCGACCCATCCGTAGGGCTGTATTGACCCGGGGGAACTAGATGATCCATAGGGCCCATTGGTGAATGTTGAAGAGGTTGGAGGTTTCCGCGGCGCGGATCTTGCTCATGCTCGAATTGGTGATTGATATTCTCCTGAGGTCTTGAACCTTGAGCTTCAGCCAGAGGCCCTCCAGGACCTGCGTGCATCATAGGCGCAAGATTACGCGATATTTGCGCGCTGAGCTGAAGCTCCTCTGCGGCAGAGACGGGGAGAGATTGATTCGAGGCATAGAATGGATGGCCTTGATCGGCGGCGAGCGCGGTTGGAGATGGGTAGGATTGCATTTTACCGCGTTCCTATGGAATGGCAATTCAATTGCCAGACTTAGGCCCCGGGAGTGGGCGGACGAAAGGGGGGGGGGGGTGTCTGTCTGCGTGATCCGGGGAAGTGTCAGTTGCTTTGTTTGATATTGGAAACACTTTATCATTTTTCTCGGTAGAAGGAGTCGCAGACAGATGGAAATAAATCAATGCCAATGCAATGATGCACAGCAACACACTGCATGTACAGGATGCGTATACAGTACGCGTGCTGCGGGCAGCAAGTGAACTGGAATCAATTCTGGCTCAATGAATGAAACTTACCTGTACCTGGTGATGCCCGGGAAGAGCAGATCCCAAGGCAAGGGTCCCTTTTGGGACAGCCCTGTCGTTGCGCGACGAAGAGGCTGGAGAGCACAGGAAATTCTCTGCGTGCTCTTTCCGACGTCAAGCTGCTGCAGATGCGACTTTGGTACTTTGGCACCGGCGAAAAGTTATTGCGAATATGTTGGGGAGCGGATGCGGTGCGGGAGGGAGAGACGGGGTTGTGTGGGTGTGGGTATCGTGTGGTGTCAAGAGTGGAGTAGCTTGAATCTGTGTGGGGTGGGGGAAGGACGGAGGACTCTCGGACTGTACGGAATAGCAGTCGGATCTTTTAGTCCATGGCTTTGCCCTCGGTTTGAGCCAATCAGCGACCACCATGCGAATTATAACTTGTAAAGTCGGCTGGTGCTTCTTTCGTCGTCCAGCATAATACGAACAGGTCCCTGGCCAAGCTCAAGTCGAGCACTGGCTGTAAATGAAATATCCGGAAGTTGAGACGAAACCACGAGGGGTGAGTTGCGCCCGCTATCTATCGACTGCCAAGAGTAACAATATCAGAGAGAGGAAGGCAGGGATTCGATACGGAGTACAGTACAGTACAGTGCTCAAGCCAAAAGCCACGGGCCAGCCTTCGGAGGATTTTAAAGATGTTTTAAAGCCTGCATGAACCGCAGATATAATTCCTGAAGTTGACGGCTTTTTACTTTTCTACTCGAGTATATATATATCCCCTTCATTGGCTACCAACCCTGTTCACTTCTGGAGACGAGCACATCACTCTTCTATTATAAAAATCAGTCGGGCTGGGTTGACCCGTACCGTGGAAAGCTGCAACCTAAATCCTCTCGTTCCAACCATACCACATCACAGCTGCAAAGTTTCCCCAGATTTTCGAACAGTCAATTCTGCCGCCGAAGATAGCCTGTAGTGACGGATAAAGCAACCTCTGGATCTCTGCAAAGTGTTTAGGAGATGAAGGTGCAGAGGCATCATGCGACGTTAATCGTTTTGATGGGATTGGGCCGATCATGTAACATTGGCCTGTCTCTCATGCTTTCCTGACCGGGGGATATATTTCGTGCAATATCAGATTCAGAGCCAGTTCTCTTGGCGATGAAAGTCGACCTGCTCGATGAGGGGAACTCGGTGAAATGTTTTAGGAGGCCGAGGGTCTATGCACCATTCATGGCGGGGGAGGGAGGGGACGGTTGTAGCGGCTATAGCGTTTTTCCGATCTCCATTGTTATGATTTAGGCTTGAAGATCCGAAATTGTAGGGCAAGATGGGACGATATCTCCAAGATTAAAAACCGTGTGCCCATTAATAATTTAGCCACAGATAGAAATCGATGGCACCAAGTGCCAAGGTGCCAAGGGTGTCCCCGAGAGCGTCGGCAATGGTCCAAACGATGGGGAAGGGGTCGGCAGTCGAGGTGTGGAGGGGTAGACCAGTACCGCGACAGTCAACCGCGTAGAAACACCAAGGCCATTTGAAACATGTACTGTATATTGGTATTTAATACTTGACCCAAGTGGCTAAAGTATGGTGATTATAGTGATCCGAGAATTACATGTGACAAGTATGAATATTTTATTGCAGATGCTGTCGAGAGCCGAAGTTGAATCCTGGAGCTCGCCATTACGTTGTTCCACACAGCAATTGTTCCGAGCATACGGAGTACAGAATCAAATCGGATCTGTAAGAGCCGCGGTAGGTTAGTGCAATAGAAGAAATGTCGTGTGATGACCACGACATGAAGATAGACTGAAGGGTACGGGGCAAGTGACTCCGCAACCAATTTAAACCAATGCGTCCACTTCAATTTATATATGTGATGTATTGCAATATGTGACAGGAAATTCTATGGACAGTCTCAACATTTCCGTTCATAAACATCCCACAAAATCTGTGCTGCTGCATAAACAAATCGTCGATGCATAGGTGGATATCTAAAAGAGAATTCGTTGCAGGGCCGTTGCCCGGGCTACTCATGTTATTGAGCCCAAACATTTTCTTCCGGTAGTTCTAAATTACCGCAGGCTTCATCAATTGCAAGGTTGGTTGTCGAGAAATTGTTCATCCAGAAAACATCGTTATCAGCATCAGCTGACAATGATGGGAAATTTGGGTTATCGTCCCAAGCGCCCATATTGTTTGCAAGCTTGCTGTCATCGGCGAAACTGGTAGGAGGAAGGCCGTGGTTGGCCGAGTAGGACTGCATATTGCTAGCTTTCATAAAAGATTCAATGTCGAGGGTGTCTAGATTGTTGCCGGCTAGCAATTGAGCTTGAGGCAAACCGACGTACGAGGATGCGGTGCTTAGTCGGTAGCTGTCAATGTCACCACCAAAGTCCGAAGTGTCCAAATCTGAGCCGTATTTAGTGGCGTTGGGCAATGTTGGTCTGCTATGAACAGCATCGCCCATGGAGGGATACTCCTCCACCTCGGAAATCTCACCCGAAGTTGACGTAGTTGTGAGAGCGGGTTGATCAATACTGCTGAAATCAAAGCCCGTGAAAGATGGCGCTTGGCTGTACGAAGATGTGGCAAAGTTATCGTTGTTGAAGTCAAGGCCATCATAGTGAGACCAATCAATGGAAGCGGCGCTTAACCCGGCAGAGAATAATGGCTGTTCGTGGTCTGGAAAACTTGAAAACCCCTCGAGGCCTTGGGCGTAATCCCCAGACAAGTTTGAGAGGTCTAATGGAGGAAGGACGCCACCCCATTGTTCCAAGTTATCTGCTGTGCTTATAAGTGGAGATCCGTGTTCAGACTTCACCATCCGTTGCTCCTGCTGAGCGCTGACCATGGAGTCTTTAATGTGGGATTCGCTATGTAAGGCATCGATGGTATTCGTATGTGGCAAGTTGTCGACAGATCGATTAGCAAGTCCTGATGGCGACGGGCCATGAATGGAGTGTGTCCTAGGAACTACATATGGCAAACCACATTTGTGGGCCATTGTGTTACTTTTATGTACTGGCTTATGACGTCCATTGACAAAGGATGTCAACCCGTTCTCCGACTGCGCAGTAAGGGCGCGAGGTCTGCGGCTTTCATTTGCTGGAGCTGGAGCTGAAATTGAACAGGGCTCGTCCGAATCAGATTCGGGTACGGGATCAAGATGCTCCTTTTTCAAGGAACAGGCGCAACGGCCACCATGGCTACAACAACAGTTCTCTGCTATAATGATTGTCAGAACCTGCTGCTATTACACCTCGAGTATCCGACAAGAGCTCACCCTGAGAATCAGTATCGTATGGACAAGCTCCTTTCGCATGTGCCTTGTCGCTGCCGCAGTCACAACGGATGTGAGCAGAGCGAGACTTGCGCAAGGTCCTACAATGCGTGCATTGTGAGACTGGACGACCCTGGTAAAAGAGACGTTAGCTATTGTATTTTGAATAACTGGTCAGGCTTACCTTTTTGTTGATATGTTGTAAAGGTCGGTCTGCGTGCTGGCAGTTGCTAACACGATGGCCTCTCACACACGCCTCGCAGGCATACTTCTCGCCTTTGAGCAACATCTTTAGGTATTGGAGTGATGTTGAGGGTGATGGCGAAGGAGGAGAAAGGGGAGGCGTGGCTCCGAACGACCAGGCGGTCGAACGGTCTACCACAAGAAGATATGTAGCACCGTCAAGATGTAAATATATTTGTTGTTGGCAGTCGCAGTGGACTGCAGAGTCGAACAATCGAGTCGCGTAGTAATCAAGAAAATGGGAATCGATGTGGGGATATAATGCTGTCTTCGTCTGTCTGGTATATGCCAAAAACTCCAAGTGATGAATCGAGGACTCCAACGCCTAATAGATGCGGAATTGAGAGGAGAAATATGAAAGACGCTCGCACACTGGCAAAGCCTTACGCCGCAACGGCGCCACAGCTGGACACCAGGCCAGTATGGGCCAAAACGTAAAGGGTTTCCCTTTGTTTTTGACGAGAAAATGGGAGGTGGAAGGAATAAAGTGGGCGAAGTGCGAAATCATATAGCAGAGTACGGGCACCAACTACTACGGCTTGGCCGTTTTAAGAATGCTAAAGGGCCAACGGCCGCTCGGTGATCTAAGCTTGAAACGGACACTTTCCGGGCCACACACGATGAAGTAAAGTATAAAAGACTTGATAGAATACTGCGGCTATATTATATTCACGGTATTGTATAGTTTGCAAATAACATAAAGCAAAAGTCTTCCAAATACATGGTCAAAGTGTGGTCTTATCATATCAAATTTCACCTTGGTATTTGGGCCTTGGCTCTAAATTACAGTATCACTTAATTAATACAAGGCTGAGAGTAACCACTCCCAGCCCAAGTATGTTACGTATATACTTCTTGGCCTATAAAAAAGGTCTTCCTGCAAATGCAGACGGGTCTGACGGATTTTAAGCTACTCTAGACTATGACTACAACTACCTACCTATAACCGCCATCGTGCAGAAGAAATTCCCCCGTAGCTTGTCTTGTGTGCGAAACTAAAATATATGCAGTTGTACACTTCGGGCGTTTTTCAGAAGAGCCCAGAGACCGCGCCAGACTCCTTTCCTCATTTTCCCGTAAGGTCACTGCCCTTTTATGCGCCTAGCATCCCATTGTGCTTTCCCCAGCAACAGCCACTATGTCTTAGCCGCTATTGCGAATACAGATAGTCTTGCTATTAGACCCCCGAGATCCGCTACTGATTCCCAAGACATTGATGGTGACTTGAAAATTGAGAATGACCTAAGTTGGGACCCCATGGAGAAAGAGCTTGCAGACTGCATAGCATGCACCATTTGCAGCTTGCTGCATCAAACGCAAGCCGGGCCAGAAGCACAAGATAGGCCACCAGGCAATCTCAGAACCCTTTCTTGGATATAGTTCTTGGTACAGTGTGGGAATGGGAATGGGAATGGGAAATCACAAATCCCCGATCCGATTTTGACCCATTGTTATTTCCCCCACGAAGTCTTCTACACTAGTGGTCCTCATATACAATTCGGCCTCACTTCTAAGTGATTGGCTCAGAAAGAGCCATCTGATTCCGATTTCTTTTCTTTTCTTTCTCTGTCTTCGGGAAGCCCTATGACAACTTGCAAGGACCCCTCTGATCATCCGCTCCTCCAGCTTCGAGCATTGCTATACAGGAATCCTGTGCCTCGAAGGAACAGGCCAAGTTCATCCCAACTGCACCCCAGAGAACTTTGTCCCACTGAAAAATACCCACAGCCCTCGGTATACCCGCCAGAAATGCATTGTCGGTATGGTCCCCCACGGTCCCCGTACGGACCGTAAGATCATATCCCCCAACCTTCAAATTCGGTACCTGAACATGGGACTTGGGGAAATTTCTACTTACAAAGTAATTTTCACGCCTGCCGCGGATCGCAGCTCGACATCAAAATTACAGTGCTGAAAAGGGATTATCTGCAGCTTATGACTTGCATGCTAGTGGACATCGGCTCCCCACGCAGCCAGCGATCTATCTCACCGCCACTGGCGACCAAATGGCAAAAATGCCTCAAGGATGGTCACATGACCTTGTCCAGATAGATACCTTAGGTAAGATCCTGTCGGCGGGACTGCCGAGAGTGTCACGTACAATACTGTACAGGAGTATTTTAGTCTTAAAATAGACCCTGAAAATCATATGAGTGCCGCCCATCTACCGCCTACTCCGTTCCGTACCACAACTCAGTGATGGGGGGCGGCATCATTTTGTATCTATGATATCACTAAATATCAAAAACAGCCCTAGGAGCATGAGACACACACTCTCTCAATGTCTATTTTCATCTATTCATTCCTAAGCTACCCCTACCGCTACCTAGCCATGCTTGCAAAGAAAGCAAAATGTATACAGGTACGATGTCAAAATGCATGCAACGCCATCAGTGCAGTTGAGACCGAGACCGAGACCGAGACATAGAGAATATCCACCTAGGAAAACCCAGCCTTGATCTCGTCCAGCTTCCCCTTTAGCGGCTTCAGATAATCCAACGGCTTCTCCATCTTCGCAGCCACAAGCGCAATAAGCGCCGCGCCAACCCCACTACCATCCTTCGCAATGCCGATGCGGATTCTCCTCTCGCCAGCCGCGCCAATCCCATCTAGGGACCTAAGAGCCTCGCGCATGTATTCTTCGAATTGAGGGTAAAATTCAACCAAGCTGCCATCGACACCGATATCAACGATCTCGTCCTCGTTGACGGCGAGGCCAGCGGTGTTGGCGAGTTTGGAAATAGTAGCGGATGCTGCTTCGGTGACGTTGAGGTTCTTGACGTCTTCGACGATTGAAGCGGTTGATTTTGGGCCGGGTACTGCAAAGGCGCCAGGGTTCAAACGCCCTGTCTCGAGTATAATGGCCCCGATTGCTACACCGGAGAGACGGGCGGCTCGAAGTGCGATTGAGTGTGCGATTCCTTTGACAGCGAGAGCATCTTCAACGGTAGCGGCTGAGACACCCAGGGATGTCTTTATATATTCCCGTAACTTTGATAGGTCGGCGCTGGAGTCTGCTTCTGCTTCGGAGAGGATACTGCTGTCAACACCCCATTGGGCATGGATGGGTGCGGTTGAGGCGATTTCGAAACCACTGAAGAGGGGGATGGCAGGGTTCTTCAAAGTTTGGACGAGAACAATGCGGAGGATTTCGCCAAGGAACATGCCTGAGACTCGTTTCTCGAACATTTGAATACCGGGGTTGACGCTGTCTTGATCGAGGATTTGGTCATATAGGGTGCTAGGGAGTACTTTCATGCTGTTGTCGAAAGAACCCCATTCCGTGTTTACTACCATATCGCCGGTGCTGGTGTCATACTCGCCATCCATTGGCTTTGTGATCTTGTCAATTCTCTCAACGTAAGCACCATTGGTCCCAGTGCCGAAAATGGCTCCCAAGAGGGTGCTAGTCTTTCCGGGTGATGTGTAGGATCTTGCCATAAGCGTTCCAACAGTGTCGTTAACCAACGCTGCCACTCTGACAGGTAATTTGAGGATGTCAATCTCGTCTTGTAATAATTTACAGACATCCTGCCCAACTGCGTCTGCAATATCGAAGCCTTTTGTCCATCTCATAAGTGTCCCTCTATTGATCCCTATTTGATGCACCGGGAAACTAAATGTAAACCCCAATCGAAAGATATGTTCATCCCTGTATCCTTCTGGCGTACTGATTGTTTGACGCCGCCTGATGTGTGCATTGAAGTGGTCCTCGTGGTGTTCCCTTAGAAATAATTCAATCTGCTTCGCAAGGAAAGAGAAAAGTTCTTTCGCGGTCTTAGCTACCATCAGCTCCTTTGGGATTGCTACTTTCGATTGCACAATGTCGAAAGTGGTGTCTCCGTGTAGATTGATCGAGCAGACACGAAAATTCGTTCCTCCAAGGTCCACAGCCAGGTAAAGTCCCTAGATCTATCAGCCCAGCTCTCCGAGAGGCATGTGTGTTCCTACCTTTTCTGTTCCATTCGGTACTGCCGTAACGAATGTAGGAATCTGGCTCAAATTGGTGGCATTCTTCGCCAAGCCATCCTCTATGCCACAGTTAAAAAAATATTCCCAGAGGAAAATGTTGGTTGCGCGCACTCATCTGTTGAACAAATTCCAAACTGATCGTATTCAAATTGGTATCCGATATTTCGAATTCTGCGGCGATCCGCTTCGCTTCCACTGCTAAAGCCATCGTGTGTGGTCTCGATATCGCAGGTTCTGTAGGAAAGGGAGGAGGGGTTTCGCAAGTCCCACCTTCAACAACGTGAGCCGGAGGGGAAAATGACGTAGGGGAATGGCGATTTACGATCTTCGGATGAATAGAAGGGGTGTCTGCGAAAAAGAATTGTACAATCTGCCACGCACCTGTCAGTCTCCAATTCCCCCAGTACAGATGGGTGGGGTCTTACGAGGATGATGGCAAGGAATGCGAAGGAGAAGAGGTGGAGAAGACTGATAGGGGTGCGGGTGTGGGTGTTTTGACTCGATACCGTGTGCGCTTTGTAGAGATTGTCTTCGTCGATTGCTGCCGGGAATGATCTCATGCCAGGTATTATTGCAGGAGGGGGAGAGAAGGGTTTGGGCGAAGCGGCCCTTCTTTTAGTCGACGGAGACGACGTTGTGGTTATGTGGATGTCCCAAGCCAGAGTTGGCGGGCAGGGCGGGGCAGCAGGCGGGCAGGATGGAGAGATGAGGGGTCCCAAGATCCGCACGACTCATTCGTCAGGAGAGGAGAGGAGAGGAGCTGATTTTCTTTCTCCAGTTCGTCTAAAGTAAGGTGGGCTTATTAATGAGGTGAGGTATGAGGTGCACCGTACCGTACCGTACCGTACCTACTTCACTCAACCAAGGGAAGTGCGAGTGTGAGGTGCCGGATCGTGGGACCGATTGATATTATGATTTATTGAGGGCGCGAGGCTATCCTTTAGACTGCTTTTTCGCGTCTTCTTTGCATACAGACCTTGCGGATTGGGCAGCAGCTCGGCCTTGGTCTGCAAAATCTTCGGCCAAATTGTTTTGGGCTCGTCCGTAGTTTCCGCATATGGAGTCTGGACGGTCTAGCCAATATGACGATATACGAGGCCGATGTTGGATTTCACCGAGTTTTTATTGCTGCCAGAGATACGGTAATCAACCAGTTGCGGTACTGAATAACAATCTGTTCTGAAATTATACGAAGGTACTGTTGGAGTCCCAGGGGTGTTCCAGCCTTCACCGTCCTGTAAATTTAAGCTGCGGCTAGTGTCTGACCTGCGTTGCAGCCTCTGTGGGGACCCCTCCCGCCGACGATGTTTTAGAACACACTGGCATTTTGTTTCGCGGGTTCTCGGATTTTTTGGGGGAGCTCGGACGATGGAAGATGATTGGATAGGGCAATTGACAAGGCCCAGATGGGAGAGCTGAGTCTTGTGCCATTGAAATAGTAAGAGGCGGTGATGGAGGATGAATTTTCAACGGTCCTGTATTCGAGTATGTGCTGAATTCCCGTCATGTAACATAAGGGAGTACAGGATGATTCTATCAACCTGTTAGCTTTTCTTTAGCTCTTCCTTCTTTTCCTGTACAACCCAATCCTCTGTTTCTGCTGCTGGTAGGTAGGTTCTCTTGGTCTAAAAAGAGTCGCCCAAGCTTCACCAGTCTTCATAGCTGCCAAGTCTTTCGAGCTAGCAATATTAGAAGGGTTCCTTACCCATCAGCAATAATAGCTGCTGGGACGACTCATACGTGACAGGTAATCATTTCTCAAGCTTCTGTGTCTTGGATAACTCCGATAATTAAAGTAAGTCTTCGGTAAGATTGATATATTGGTACCCCGCCCCCTTTACCTAGCCGAGACCTCCTCATCAAGAAATTGATAATACAGTACCTACCTGGGTACCTATCTAGTTTACGCGCGTATCTCGACTTAACTACTCTACGTTTACAACTCCTCATAGAACTTCGAGGTGCCCAATTGTAGGCCCTTTGCGAATCTCGGCTTGCAGTAGTGTAGCCACTGGTGGAAGCTATGTTGCGCCAGCAATATAAAACAACTTCTTAATCCCATCCCATCCAGCCCATCTCAATCTACTCAACTCGCCCAAAAATGGAAACCATCCACCTAATCCCCGACGACGCGCCCTGTCCGCCAAACCAAACCATCTTCCAAGGCTTCGAATGGTATATTCCCGCAGACCACCAACACTGGACCCGGCTAGCAGCTCTGATGCCCCGTCTCGCCGCGCTGGGCATAACCAGCATGTGGATCCCGCCCGCCTACAAAGGCGCGTGGTTCACGAGTAACGGCTACGATGTATATGACTTGTACGACCTGGGCGAATTCCAGCAGCGGGGCGCGCGGTGCACCAAGTGGGGGACCAAGGAGGAGTTGGCGAGCCTGGTTGATGCTGTGTTGAATCATAGGACTGGCGCCGATCGGACGGAGAAGGTGGTTGCGGTTAAGGTTGATGCTGAGGGTATGTATTGCGTGTTGGAGGGGCTTGGCTGACGGGTTTCTGCCAGATCATTTGAAGGAGCTTGGGAAGCCATATAAGATTGAGGCTTGGACGAAGTTTGATTTCCCCGGGAGGGGGAATATGTATAGTCTGTTGAAGTGGAATAAGGAGCATTTCAATGGTGTTGATCATGATCACAAGACCAAGTCTCAGGCAATTTGGAGGCTTCAGGGTAAGAAGTGGGCATATGATGTTGATGAGGAAGTTGGTAATTATGACTTCCTGTAAGTTTAAGTCTTCAAAGACCATACTTCCTCTCGGTCATGCTCATAACTGTATCTAGCATGTGTGGAAATATCGATCACAGCCATCCCGATGTCCGCCGTGACCTGTTTTACTGGGTCGAATGGCTTGGCTCACAGTTCAGGCTCGGTGGTCTACGTATTGACGCCATCAAGCACTATTCAGCTTCATTTCTACGTGACTTGCTGAGTCACATTGATCAGACTGTGGGGAAAGATTGGTTCCTGATGGGTGAGTATTGGAGGGCTGATGCTATAGTTCTCTCTGCGTATATCGAATATATGAACCATCGTATTTCCCTCTTTGACGTTCCTTTGGTTGAGAGCTTCTCCAACATCTCTCGTGGAATTACGCCGGACCTGCGGAAGGTTTTCGAAGGTAGTCTTGCTGCCACCAAGCCTAGAAACGCTGTCGTGGGTGCTTCATCATTCCCCTTCCCCCAGATGCAAATAATAATCTATAACACAGACTTTCGTTGTAAACCATGATACTGTAAGCCTAGCGCCTTGTATTTTTGTCACCTGGAAATATTAACCAACATAATCCAGCAAACCGGCCAATCCCTCGAGGTAAATCTCTCATGCCACAATATAACAAATAAAGCTACTAATTATCCCAGACGCCCGTCGCACCCTTCTTCATCCCCATCGCATACGCCCTAATCCTCCTACGCGCCAACTTCGGCCTCCCCTGCGTATTCTGGGGCGATCTCTACGGCTCCCTTGCG
>NW_022157380.1:0-26028 GCF_007821495.1 Lachnellula hyalina
CGCAGCCACAAAAACCGCCAAATCACCCCTCGGCACGCGCACCCAACATTCACGCCCCTCAATCTTCAAAACATCGACCGAGATGGCCGAGCCCGAAAGCCCGAGAAATTGCGTTAGGGCCGACGTCAGGTGTGCGCGGATGGTGAGTGCGTCTATGGATGGTGACGAGGGCGGTGCGGCGTAGGCGCTGGACTGGAGCTCTAGGTGCGCGTATGCGAATGGTGGGGTTTTGATGGTGAGCGATGTTATCTCGTGACCGCGCGAGTACTCTTGCTTGCGTTTCGTTCCTTGGGTGTCTGGCTTGATGGGTGTATCGATTGTTTCTGGGGCATCTGATGCCATTTTCTTGGGATCTGGAGATGGGTGAGGGGTTACTGTAGGTGGTGGTGGTAGGGATGAGGGGAGATGGAAATGGAGATGGAGGTTCTGCAAATTTTTAGCGAGGTCTGGAAATGCGGCCCCTGAAAACTTTGTTTGCACTTCACGCAGTCTTCATTTCATCTTCCTGCTCTGCTAACCTTTGTTGTTTCGCGCAACTAAGCCGCAGTCTCGAGTGAGTGCCGTTGGACTTTTGGCCCAAGTGCTTCACATCATACTAGCGCTGGCAATTATGCATGCATAACTCGACTTGAAACATCAAGTACAATTAACAGTCCTATCCGCAACAAGCTGAAGACGTGGGGGAGGGGGTGGTTACTAGAAATCAATCGTTAACTGCACAGATAGATAGGCTTTAAATCTTCTTCTCTTTTACCTTCATAATGCGGACAAATGCTGCTTAGATCCTGCAAGCCACAAAACAGAAAGTCTCATTACTGAATGGTCCCTTCACAAAAGCTCATATATAGGTAGCTAACCTGAGATATCTCCCCTTGACCTTACATCCGGACATTTTTCCCCTTACCTTTATTGTTCTATATATCTTAGGGCCAGGTCACACGAGGAGTTTACACGTGCGTAGCTCCTACGCCCGTAAGTAATTTCAGCTAGAGAGGCGGTACACTATTCCTAATCCCGGCCCACTCTAACACATGGAGTTCTAACCCTTGCATCCAGGGTGCGCTCAAACGGACTTGTATATTCTCTGCCGATAATTAAACCTCGATAGTCATTAGAGCATCAGGCAATTGCCTACCTATCTTCAAGCCATAGGCTATGTATGCTTCCAACACTGTTAGTCAGCGCGAGTAAGCAATATTTCCAGTCACGTTCACTTCGGCCTGTGCTTCTTTCTCACCTTCACAATTTTCTCGAGGGCATTCTATTCTTCTTACTTAGCCCTGATCCTTTTCTCAGAGATGTTGTTTTAGGATCAAAGCTCGAGAAATGAATTCCAAAAGCCCCTCTTACCGCAAGATTTATACACCCGAGCAATTGCAAGTCTATTATGAGCGCATTGGACTTCCTCAAGACCTTCGAAATAAGAATGTCTCGCAAATAGCGACAACCAAAGAAGGACTTTTGTTTCTCTCAACCTTACAGAAGTATCAGCTGGCAGCTGTTCCCTTTGAAAATTTGGAGCTCCACTACTCGACTCACCACAGCATTACGCTTGATCCAGAACATCTGTTCCACAAAATCGTTGAACGGAACAATGGGAGGGGAGGTTATTGTATGGAGAACACCGGCTTATTCGCAACAGTGCTCAGGAGTCTTGGCTTCGATATCATGACAACTGGCGCAAGAGTCAACGAGGCTATTGAACCAATATCTGCGAAGGAAGGGTGGGCCGGGCCTAGATACAATGGATGGTAAGTAATTTGAACCTCCCTGACTCCCAACTGTTTCACAAGTTAATGGTGTCGTAGGAATCACATGATCATTCTCGTGGCCATTGAAGGGATGGAATACCTAGTCGACGTTGGTAATGGATCAACAGGATCGGTATCTCCTCTTCCGTTAGTTCATAATGAAATATCGCAAAACGTTGGATCGCAGGAGAAGCGCGTTGTATACGAGTCCATCCCCGATCTCACGGATTCTAGCCAAAAGTTCTGGATATACCAACACCGAAATGCCACTGACCTGCCGTGGATTCCGACTTATTGCTTCCGGGAAACCGAATTTCTGCCCAACGACTACGCGGTCATGAACTACTACACGAGCACACATCGAGCGAGTTTCTTCACCTTCCACATTGTCTGCACCAAGTTTATCATGGAAGATGGAGTGATTGCAGGCAACATCACTTTGTTCAATGGGGAAGTCAAAAAGCGTGTTCTTGGAAAGACTTCTGTTTTGGCCACTTTGGCCTCGGAAGCAGAACGTATAGAGGCGCTCGAGAAATACTTCGATTTAACACTTAGCCTCGCTGGAAGGGAGGGTATCAAGGGTATGAACACAGAAATTTGAAAGATCCAGGAGGACCAAGGGGTTCAGCTGCTGGCTTTCTTCGCTTCGCTACAATAAGTAAGCAGCGCCTTGAAGTATGCGCACAACTACTCGAGTAATTGCTTTTAACGTTTATAAGAAAATAGACAGAGATAGATGATCCAATCAAATTGGATGCGTCGTATTGAAGGTAAATGCTTTTATATGAATTTTATCAAGGCCTGACTTGTCGTTATATTTGAGTTCTAGCGCCGGGGTTGTCTAAAGTCCCGCGGACCCGAAAGTTTGAGGCTTCCCGCGCTCTGAATGCCCGAAGCGGAGAACGAGGTACACCTCAAGTGACGCGGGACTTGTATCTTTTGCGTTTGATTTGGATTCTCAAGACTTAAAGACAGTTTTTAGACAGCTCACAATCTACTAAGACTAAAATGGTAGTACGGTTGAAGTCTATAAGAGAGCGGTTCTTCCATGTGAGTTGACACCTTATCAACCTCTAGTCAGTCCTCTCCTGGCATTCTACTCAAATTGAGCTCATCTTCGATTCATACATAACATGGGGATTACAAGCGTAATGGCAACATCTAAAGTCCTTCCCAAAATAGCAATCATTGGCGCCGGCCCCGCAGGTCTTACCCTCGCTAACCTTCTCTACAAATCACTCCCATCGAGTTCTCTCCCTGTCACCATCTTCGATCTACGCTCTGCACCCTCTGCTTCCACTCTGCACACACCATCAGGCAGTCTTGACTTGCATCGTGGGTCTGGCTTGCTGGCAATTGAGAAATGCGGCCTCACCTCCAAGTTCAAAACCCTGATTGCGGACTGCAGCGAACAAACGATCGTTGCAGACAAGTCGGGAAAGATTTGGTATCAAGATAATGATCAAACCGGAGATAGGCCTGAAATTTCACGGAACGCGCTCACGTATCTTCTGCTCTCATCTCTACCCCCAGACCTCGTTTGCTGGAATACGAAAGTCCTATCCGTCACTCCTGGCTCTGAGAGGAAATGGAAAATCACCTTTGGAAACAAAGAACAAGATGAATTCGACGAGATAGTAGGTGCGGATGGTGCTTGGTCCAAAGCCCGGGATGCGATTCCTGGAGCATCAAAACCCTTTTACAGTGGAGCGTCATACCTCACGTTCACGATCCGAAACCTCAGCACCAACTACCCTTCTCTCAATTCTCTGGTGGGAAATGGTTCCTATTCCGCGTTCAGCGAGCACAAAGCTCTCGTCAGCCAGCGGGGAGCTATGGGCTCCGCCCGCTTGTACCTAATGATGAGCATCCCATCTTCTTCTTACTTCAGCGATTCCGGACTCGATAGTCTGCCGCCAGCCGAGCTGAAGAAAAAGCTGCTGGGCGGGGAGGACTTCTTCCAGGGTTGGGGCAATGAACTGCAAGAGTTGATTGCTGCGGGTTGTGATGCCGTGGAGGATAAGATGGAAGCCCGCCCGCTGTATATGCACTCGATCGGAGATTCGTGGACACACACGCCCGGTATAACACTTATCGGTGATGCAGCACATCTCATGACTCCTTCTGGAGAGGGGGTAAATTGCGCTATGCTCGATGCCCTTGAGCTCTCCGAAGCGATCACCTCATCTTTAGAAACCGAAGGTGGATTGGATGAAGCGGTAAAAAGATTCGAGGAGAAGATGTGGAAGCGCAGTAAAGAGCTTATGGAGGAGGCGGACCAGATGAAGAAGATCATGCTTGAGGATCAGAACGCGCCGCAACAATTTTGCCAGATGTTTAAAAGAGCTTAGGCCTACGCCTAGGAGGAATGAGAGGTGGGTGGTACCTAAGCGTTACTCCGCAAGAAATTATAAGCAAGAACCCTCGAGAAGGCAAATGAGATTTAAAGGCAAATAGTTCAACGCCTTATTAGGCAAGACCCCCCTTGGACGCGAGACCGACCCGAAACTCTTCGCGAGCTTCGTGAAAACCATTTTGCATCAATTGATTGCACCAGAGAGCGTTGTGTGCAATACTGTGTCCGTGGATCGCGTTTCTTATATTCCAAGCATAGAATAAACACCCACATTTCGTTCATTCTTCGATTGTTCTCTCGTAGTTGACCTCGAACTGCGTGTCAGCTTTGGTTCCTCGGAAGAGAATACGGAGATACTTTTTTTTAGTAGACAATAATACTTGCCAGTATTTCAGAAATTCCCTTCATCAAGTGGTGAATAGATATTCGTCAGATACAATCTCAACTGCAAGCAGGAACGTTGCCTTCTGATTCAAACCTCAGTCTCTTGTCTTGTCTTTCAATTGCTCGATATCGAAGTTGTCCAGCCCTTATGTGTATGGGCTCACTACACTAGCTAGTGCGGTGACTTGCATTTGCATAACAAACGGCTCAGTTCATGAAGGGGTCCAACATACTTACTACCAACGCCGACCGAACGAACTCACGATCAGAAAGAAATCAGATTTTGCAGCCACTCTTCAGTGGCGTATAGCCCATTGGCTGACGCTCCTCACCGAAGTCTGCTTTTGATATGTGGGGTCCGCCCCGAGATACCCATGCAGTCACATACGGCAGGGTGGCAATTCAGATATAAGCTCCACGGCTATGCCACCATGTTTTTCGTAGGGTGTACAACTTGTAATCGTTACTGATTTGAAGCATCGCAGTTTGTTCTCTTATTTCGCCGCGCACACTGTATTTTTTGAGGGAGAAGATCTTGGACACCACGTCGGTTGCGAGCAAGAAAACCTCAGTGCCAGAGGTGTCATCTAAGCCTCCCGTGCAACGAGGCATCGTCTGATGATGGCCTTTGAACCACACTATTCATATTTTCTGACTGGTCTCGAGGAGCAAGAAGCTAAGAGTCCGGGATGTGGAGGTACAATAGCGCCAACGAATGAGAGTGGCCTTATTCCGCAGCCGCAAGATTTCAATGCTGCATTGAGTTCTCCAAGGACTTCTTTCAGTTTAGACCAATGTACCAGTTCTGGGCTAGCTGGTAATGCCGAATGCTTTTGGCCGTTTCAAAATGAAGCTCCAATTTCGTGGGACGAATTTTCTGCCAATTTTGGATTCCCGAGCAATTCCCATTACTCTCTCCCTGAAACAAATGATTGCTGCTTCGCCGTCGATCACGATTCATTTCTGGAAAGCTCCTTTGTCTGGCCATTAAAAAATCCCGAGAATCTCCTGCCTGAGAGGTCTTGGCCCTCATTGGCCTGCAATACTGATTACAATGCCAGTGAGGTAACCACCCCAAGATTCTACTACGATCAAGGTGTTGAGTCCCATCCGAGTTATCTAAATGGGATCGACTCCGGCCCCTTAATGATACCAGCTGGTGAAAGTGACCTTTATGAAACAACACTAAGCGACTCCATGTTCTGCTCTCAGGATGCGGCGGTTCTGGACGTGCAGGTACCTGAGGCTCTGAGAACACGTACGCAAAGGCTTCCAAGGGTTTCCAATGAAGGCGTTGTCGACCTGTCCCTCGGGGAATTTGAAGAAAGGCAACAGATTCCTTGCCGTGCCTTTGCAAGCTCACCAGAAACCTCACATTTGGGTGGTTATGCCGCATCTGGCTTGTCCCGAGCCAAAAATTGTTTGTCGTTGGTGTCAACTGCTCCACAAGGTTTCTCAGGAGCCTCCCTCGTCACACCTAAAGCCTCTTCCGGCTCGAATCTCGCGGTGCCCAGATTCAATGAACTTCTTTCCAACTTCGATGCTAGTATAGACGCACGCCCACTGAAACGAAAGAGAAAGACATTCGGCGCAGAAGACCGTAAGAAAGTCCATGCGGTGCGCAAAACCCATGCATGTATATCATGCCGCTCACGCAAAATTTCGGTAAGGCCTGCTCTTCTCTTGCATCGATTCATTTTCACGCTAATTGATGGTAGTGCTCTCCGAATGGGGTTTGCAAACATTGCCTCAGAACTGCTAAAGATCCGCTCGTGGCCAAGCAAATCTGCTTACGGACGAGATTGCAAGATACTTTCGTAGGCATCAAAGGTACGATTCATGCTGTTTAACCTCCGACTTACTTCTACTGACATCATTAGACATTTACGGTAGCCTAAATGCTCGTAGTAGCGATCTCGAACCCATCATCGGATCGATGATAGGGGAGACTTCACAAGTCCTTATTTCAGTGATATGTTCTACCGATAACGATGGTCGTATTGCAGAGCTCCCTCTCGAAGTCAGAGGTTGCAGCACGTCTCCACAGGACCTTTGGAAGAGCCTTGGCAAGGTCAAGGGGATTTACCTCACGTGTGACTCAGTGTATGATCGACGGTATGTCGCTGTCCCCAGCTCACTCCCAAGTGTGGATGGGGTCGATAAGTTCGGACGAAAGATCCTCTCACTTTCAAATGGATCACATTCGGGAGAAGTCACTCGACGTTTAGATGCTTTCCTTTTACATTACTGTTGTCAAGGAACTCAATCACCCTTGGTGAGTAATAAATTCCTTTCCCTAGGCCATACTAACAAAGGCCAGCGCCGTTTCTTAGACTCAACACTTCGGGTTGTTGGTCTCAACGGCCTGGTATCATACGGATATCTGAATATTCGAGATGGAAGTTACAAACTCCTAGCGCGCCCTCCTACCAAGGACAGTGAGGCACAAAACTTTGTTTCCCCGACTGTGTATGATCAAATACGCTTGATCGCTGCCGAGGGAGCCAAACCAGCTGAGAAGTCCCTGTTCGCGGAAGTTGATAGCGTCAACAAGATGATCGGGCCACACAGGCATGCTCGAATGGTTGCTGGCATGTGCCTTCTTAGATTGCTACTACTATATCGAGACCGAGCGTTTCGTGACGAAATCCGAATTTCTTTGCCAAGGCAAAAGCTTAGTATGTCACTGAGATTTGAGTTTATTATGGACTAGAGGGACTGATTCTTGGTAGTGCACCGTGGTCGTCTGGAACAATCAATATTCATGTACAAGAGACTGACCATTGCTTATGGAACACTCTGTCGCGAGAGTGACACCCCTGTGACCATGGAATATGCGTCTGAACCGGGTATAGAGGAAATTAGCAAAGATGATAGGAAACTCCGCACTTTGTTCAATGAACTGCAGCCTGCGTACCAGGACTTTTGTGAGTATCTCCAATCCTCATTTATGGATTTTTGCTTATGTCTTCAAGGCAATAACTTGACGGAGAAGCACGACGATGTTTTCAAAGCATTAGTTGCTCGTTTTGAGAAGGCTAGAACAGTTGCGCCAAGAGCCTGATTCTTTCCTTAGGAAAAGCTTCAACTCCCGCTTCCATACTTACTCTTTGCAATGACCGTCCTGTCCCTCTGGCGGCTCGTCATTATGTGCTTTGCCGTGGTCACTGAATTGGCTCACGGTCCGCATTGAAATGTCGGTGGAACGATTTTGGAAGTTGGCGTGGGCAATGTTAGACTGGTGAAACTTTCAAAATATACAGGCCATCAGAACAAGAAATAGTGCGCCACTTCAAAAGTTCCCAACGTTTATCTTGACACTGGGAGATCAATTGGGTCTGGATTTTGGCAAGTGATGCAAGGGGATGAGTCACGTGCTTTGGATGAACGAGGTGGAAGAATTCTTTCTTTCTATAGAAGATTCAAAAGACTTACATGAAGTGGAATACTTCATAAAAGTTGACGCATAAAGGTCTCATCTGAAGTATTGTGTATTTCAACGCCTTTGGTGCTCTGGATTAGTTGTAGATACGGAGTACTTTCTACGTAGAATCTAATGTTGGATAAAGAAAAGCGAAGGGATAATGGTAGCAAAATACACGAGACTAAGAATACATCGCATGCGAGCAAATACGCTTCTGCTTCTGCTTCTGCTTCTGCCCGCTCCCCTCTTTCCGCTTCTGGCACAATAAAAATAGTCTGAGGTCCCCGAGGTACAGTACCTTCCCCAAACGAAAGGAGTGCATGACTTTAAGCTTTAGCCCCCAAACCGAGCACGCACAGCGCACTCTGCAAGCGCAAATGGGAATGGGAATAAATGCATGCTATTGGTACGTGTACAATGTATGCAAGGCTTCGGGAGCTTGGTCTTGGCTACATGAAAGGATCTTGGGGAGGCAGCATGTCGATGTCGATCGCGTGTCCTGTTCTATTTCAATGAACACACCTACCTACCTGTTTTACCCCTTGTTTTTGTTTTCAATATATTATACATGGAGTAGCATCCTTAAGGATGGGCAGGATGGGTTGTTGTCTGTGCTTTGATATATGGGCTGGCACTTTCGATGCTTGATGCATGCGCAGATAAAGTAATCTTCGTAAGTGTTTGGATTTGGGGGCCACTGGAGCGGGGTCAGGCAGGACAGGGTAAGGGGGCATGTTCTATTGGTACATGCTTGGATTATGTTATTTCTTTCACGGGCCCGTGATCTATTTCGAAAGCAGCTCGCTCTAGTGGTGCACCTTGAACGTGCGTGGGGAACCTTGAACAATATTTAGGTATATTACGTGCATGCGAGAAGAGCAAAGCAAAGCAAAGCAAAGAGAATTTGGAAACAACGCGTGACGCAGCCTACTTCATCCATACCCAGATCCAGTCAAGAAACATTCGACCGTTTTTCTTAGTGAGACCTTCATCTGGAAATTCCAGCCTCCCTTTTCGGATCTCGCTTGCTGCTTGGACTGTGTTCCTCAAGTCATTTGACCGCTCTGGTCCCCATTGCGAGAATGCAAATCCGTGCTTGCGGACTTTGTAGCCTAGGAGTAGCAATAGAAAAACAGGAACCTATGTGTAAATGTTAGTCTTGTTCGTTCGTTTTTATCAACGAAATTGTGTTTGGGAGGATATTTACAGAAATATATGATGCAATGAATTTTCTCGTGTCGAATGGTCGCTCGAGAAAGGCACCGATGCCATTACTGCAAGTCCTCAGAGTTAGCATCATGCAATCAAACAAATACAGTGCTGAGGGAATTTGCATACAAGACCACGAGTAGTATAGAAGCGACCAAGCCATAACTAGCCTTTAACCATTGACCATGAGACTTGTAAGGGTACCGGGGATGGCTTCGATCGTAGCATGCGGTTTGAGACTCTGACGCGTTACCGTAAAGTTTAGCTTCTTTCAGCCTATACATTTTTTCAATTAGACAATGCTTGTGGCCCATATAACATCGCTTGAGTTGGCAGGATTGCCGACACGTACGTTTTGAAGAAGCAAAGATATGTTGCACAGATAATAACATAAACGATCAGACAAGATACGGTGCAATTAGTCGCAAGTTCTCCTAAGCGCTGTTGGGATATCAGTATAAGGTCTAGTAATTAGGTCCAACGGTTTCTCCTGTTTTGCTTACCTCTCCTGGTGTTCCGGTACGGCCCATAAACCCAATCATCATTATGGCAGCAGTGACAAGAACAGCCCTGACTGGCACCCCGGAGCGACACCTCTTCAGCCTTTCTGTTATAAAGTCCGGGCCAGTCTGGCCTCGTAGCGCCAAAGTATGCAGAACTCTCGAAGCCACATACATAGAGTTTATTGCGCAAGTGAAAGACGCAAATACGAATACGGCATTGAAGAAGTGGGCGGCCATAGGAATGCCCGCTTCCACAACTGCAATGACAAATATCGAATGAGAGCCAACTGATTGTCCCCCGCCGTTGATGAATGGATGGTTGCTCGGGACTACAAAAGAAGCTGTAAGGAGTGCCAGCGCGTAGAGGGTAACGATTCGTATGTTGATCTTTCTCGCTGCCATCTTCATACTCTCGGAATCTGAAAGTGCCTTGCTCTCGGCGGCTGTAGCTGCCACAATATCCATCCCCACATATGAGAACATGGTCGATACGAAGGTTGTCCAGACCCCGAGGAAAGTACCCACGCCTCCAGTGATGGTTCGCTGCAAGTTACCGTCTTCGTCTTTGACCCGGTACGCATGATTAAAGAATGAGTATGGCGAATTCCAGTCTGCGGGAATTTGATTAGCAACTTGCCCCCACAAAGATCATCACTTAGGGGGAGCCTACTGCTAGTTCCAATGACTCGATCATAGTATGCATCTGCTCGGGCTATGAGAAAGTGTCAGTGTTTGCGTTAAGTTGAAAGAGGTGTAGTTACGTGTAATTGTATCCAGAACAACCATCAGTAATATGAGCATGGTGATAAATCCCAGCTTAAAACTTCCAAATACGTACTCAAATTCCCCAAAGTACTTTATTTCAATATCAGTAATTGCCCGACATATAATTGAAAGGTAGACATTACCTTGACGGGCAGCATATTTATGCTTACAACTATGACGAGAAATAAAGCAACCCCTGCCCAAATTATTAGCATGACAAAAGCTTGAATTGCTCTAGCTAGTCAAAGAGCTTAGGAGCTGTCTCGGGAGTCAGGACCTTTCATACTATGAAAGATATTTCTTCAGCTCCTGACGCAGTCCCTAGCTCTAGAGCTCACAAAAGTAAAACAAATATTTTTTGTATGGGAATTCGACTCACAAACAGCTGGGTCCACGGAGTCCCCGACTTTCCAAGCCAAGAAAGTTCTTCCATCATCATATTTGAAGGCAACGGCATTGGATACAGCAACGATTTCGTCTGCAGCAAGGATAGCGTAAGCAAACCTGTCCCAACTAATTAGCAAAGTCAAAAGCCAAGTGCTTAAGGGGATCCAAGAATCCTGGGAGCTGTCTTGAGAGCCAGCATGTGGAATCCTGCTCCCTGCTCTTCAGCTCCAACAGAGGAAAATCGATTGTATAAAAATAAGCTTGCCAGTATATCCATCCGACTGCAAAACCAACTCCACGATCTAGATATCGCCGTGGAAACTCCATAACCGGCGCGTTGACGGGCATCAGAGCTGTCATCTCTCCCAAGCATGAGATCACGGAGGATATTATAGTGCCGACCAATACGTATGAGAGAACAGCACCACCAGGACCAGCGCTTGCAAGCGCTCTTCCACTTCCAAGAAACAGTCCGTTGCCTATTGTCCCTGAAAATGCGATCATGTTAATGTGTCTCTCCTTCAACACTCTCCTAGAAAAATGTCAGTGCAAGTCCAAGTGTGCAAGTGCGATGAACTTACCACACACTTTCGCCTCGGCGTTCGCGACGATCCTCGATGTATACAGGCTCATCGATTGAGGGAGCCCGATGAGTGAGCGGCTCTGGGCTCTCTGTGGATTGAGTTGACGTGCCATTGTATTCGAAGACCTGGGGAGATACCGCTTGTAATTTTTCGTGATCCATGGCTGTCTTGAAGAGAAAATGTGAAGCTGTCCCAATTTGCTTGCGTCCAAGCCTCTGGGGAAGATAGGAAAACCGGGGCAATATATCATGAAAGGCCTATGTTGCTAGGATAAAATCAGGGGAAAACAGCACACTGGTACCACACCCCAATTTTGATCGCTATGTGGGGGGGGGGGGGGGGGTTCAAGACCGGGGAGATCGAGTGCGGAACCCTGCTTGAAGTTACACAGCGACCAATGCTATGCACACCGAATGATCCATATCGAAAAGAAGCGGTCAAATAACCTCCATTGAACAAAGAGTTGTTGCATTAAATCAGCTCGCTTCCTGTCAGACTGCCGACTTCTGATCTACGATGAATATTAGCACTCATCCTACAGATACTGTACCTCTCCTCCGTAGGAAGAAACCGATAATGTCGAAACCTTTGAATAGATGATCGCCCCGCTTCCCTGCCCAATATTACTTGCGCATCGTCCCGGATCTGGGGTGTACCGCTGTCAGCCCTGCTGGGGTCAAATGGAATGGATTCATGGGGCCCCTGTAACGCAAGCGGTAGTTCGCAAATGAGCCAGCCAGTGAGATTCGAAAAATCTATCTGAACCCCGTCTCAGCTGAGCCAACTCCAATTGGACTTGCATTGCACATGTACACATGTACATGTACAATCTTTAAAGCGGAGGAGAAGGAATACTGCAATCTTCCAACGGCTGCTCGCCTCCTACTGGCTCGAGCACCTTATCACACCCCGTGTACCACGGCAACACTGCATTACCACAGCCTGCTCGGCGTACACCATCCTGTAAGCCCTGTCCTGCATCAGCTAGGTCAGAATCCAGGCCTCGAGGTATCTTTTCTGCCTAGGATGGATGGACCGACGCACATGGCAGCAGTCGATGGCAGATGCCGTTGAGAAAAGCCTCTTCCAGCGTCTGAGATATTGTAGTATTTTCACTGTCTCTCTACTTGCGGATCAACGACAAAGGTCAACGGCGACGGCGTAGATGATAGATTATCGGCGTGCGATATCCTCCCAGGAGCTCTACCTACGACTGGCGCCATCACCAAGGAGCCGGCCACGTGTGGTGGCGGCACGGCCCTGTCCAAATGGCGTCGGCTCCCGTCTCCTCATCGATGTTCATGCGGCTCGTGAGCACATGGAGACTTTTAGCACTCAGAAGTGACGTCGATAGCATCATACTCGAACTTCTTGGGGTCTTCTCGCTGGAGAAGATCTACTCTGAAGGTGACAAGGAGACGTACCAGCAGTTGCTTGTGACCTTACTCGCCCAGCTGAATTCCATCTTCTATATTCAAAGGCTCTCTTTACCTTCAGAAAACTTGCAGGTCGGATGGTACCTAGGGTTTATTGTCAGGTCAGTTCTCCGCAAATGGAACACTGTTGAAGTTTTCCCTCTGTCCGGTGTCGGGCGGTAGGACATTTGCTTCAAATATCCTAAGCATCTTATTCTCGGTCTGTGCTGCAGCTCTTGAGATCTTCCAAGGGAGATAATTGCTGACTTTTGCATCTTGTGCAGCTGGGAGGTGACCTTGCGTTCGATAGAGTATGTACTGCAGATAGTTATAGAAGGGCGAGAAAGCCTCTGGGAGGCACAGCTGCTGAGGGACAAATATCTCGCTGAATTCCTCCTCTCTGCACTTCGAGTTCTCACGCTACATCCCAAGACTCCGGCAAACCAGCGAGCCAAGGACCGCCGAGATCGTTTTGCGAGAATACACACATCTTTGGAGCGAGTGTTCAGTAGCTATCCAGGAAACAACTCATTTCTCTTACAAATTGCCAAGGATATCACCGACGCCTTGCGCAAAGATCCTGAATCTCTGGGTCTTCCTTCCGGGCTGAAGTATGAGATTCCAAACTTGGCATCCGAACTAGTATGTATAATGAAACACCAGAACTCAAAGTCTCCTGGAGCTAATGATAAATTATAGTACCCTCTTGCGGAATGTTTCTCGTCCGCACGAATATCTGCACTTGCACCACCAGATGGCTTCTCTAGCGGCTGGCTATCCCAATTTCTGGCTCTAAGAGATGTTTCTCATTTTGTAGTGGGAGCATCCGTTCAATATGTCGTAAACAGGGAAAATCGTGGTATGCACCTTCAAGCGTCATCATCTAGGGCTCGAAATGCTATTCTGCACACACTGGATAATATACAGCTGCCAGCATATCTATTGAAGATTGACTTGGTTGCTGAATTCAGCGAGACCTTTCGAATAATCTTACCCAGTACGCCGAGTCTACAACGACGAGCTTCCGAATCCCAAATCGACGAAAGTGAAATGGATGCAATAGACGCTTTCTGTTCCAGGCTTAGCGAACGGCAAATAGTACATCGGGTGAGTGATAGAGAGGTGATGCATGCAATGTCAGAAGTTACTAGAAATATCGCGCTTCTCGACGATTCTAGTGAGCAGTTCAGACATATATGGGGGCTTTTAAAACCATTCGAAGCGACTGCAGATACAATCAACGTGGAAAGACACTTATCAACACACTACTTCCAACTTGCACCTCCAAAAGTCGAGGCAGGCGTATCTCATTTCAGCTCCAGCAATGTACTTTCAAGTGGCCAAACGGAATTTTCGTCTCATCGTGAATCACCGGACAGGTCTCATTCTATCTCACAGAGCCTTGTATCGCCATTATCACCCGGGTTCCGCCATATGCCAGACGCGCCCGCGCCACAGATGAATTCTGTGGACTCGTTCAACATCAAGGAGACGATAATTCAGTCTGAGACACCGTTCTCTCCGGATTTAGTCGGTAGTCCTGGTCCAAGTCAAAGTCGGTTCGAACAACCGGCCCCGGTATTGTCATTTGACCCCGTTCCGATAGTCAGAAGTCGAACAATTCCAATGATAGCTCCGCCCGAGAAAGGGAAATCCAAATGGAGATCTCCATTTGGTTCAAGAAAAGAATCTGTAGGTACTTCAGCAGATACAAGCTCGCTATCATCATCAAACTTAGATTCGCAAAGGCTTGATGAAATTTCGTTGAAGCCATTAGCCGGGGTCCCGAAAAAGAATGCCAAGGGCAAAGGGGCAAAAAGCATAAGTGTCTATCTTTCTCAGAATTCGACTTACGCACTCTTTTGGAATCCTTTCTCGATTTACATATTTGACGTTGGACCTTCCCCTCCAACAATTGGAAGAGCGATTTCGACTGAGAGCGCATGCGTCTTGGTAGCTGTTACGAAAGTTCATCTTGCATATGTGATTGGCACACGCGACCAGAAACTCACCGTAAGTGCGCCATGCCATCGAGCTTGTCAAGCTCTGCTAAAGTCCATCCTTCTAGCTTCGAATTGTGAATCTGGTTCAACCATCGACCCCGGCGATTGATTATCGCATGGCCTCCTCTCCCTGGTGTAGGAGTATAGCAATCTGTCCTAAAGAAAATTATGTTGTGATTGGATTTGATAACTCCCTGGTCCGTCTCTATTCCACTACGAATAGTGAACCGCCCAGGGAAGACCGTCTTCATAGCCGCTATCACCCAGAATGTAAGGATTGTCCACCAGTCGATACTCTCTCATTCTCAAACGATGGACTGCATCTCCTCGGCACTACGAGGAGTCATAAAACCGGGATAATCCAAGTATATTCATGGAAATTTCCATTTTCGAGTTTCGACGAGGTCTCCTCTTGTCGGTACCAAGTGCCATTGCATGAGTCGGAAGATGGCGGAGTGTCATCAGCTATATTTCGATCAGGCTCGGGCGACGACGAAGACGTGATATGCATCACGACGTGGACTCAATCTGGAGTTCCAATACTTGTTCAGCCCCAAGATGGACACAGGACAGATATCAGAAGCGAAATCTCAGTTCGGCAGAACAGGCTCGGATCTCGAATTCAGTGCGCTGCTTTTTCTCCGACCGGCACAGAGCTCGCGTTAGTCAATGATAAAGGTGATCTGTACCAGATTTCGAGCCTGAATTCGAGTCCCATGAATATCAACAAGCTAGCTACGTCTAAAGAGTTGACAGCAAAATCCGAATCGTTCGCAATGACTTTCATGACATTGCCGGACGAAGAGGCGATTGTAATGGCATGGGCGGATTTTGCAAAAGGAATGGGGTATATTAAAAAGCTCCCTACATCTTCATCTGTAAGTTATACTGCACGATGGTTCCACTTTCCCTTCAATTTGACTCACTTTCTAAGGGAATGGGATCTGTGACATCCACACCTGGCATAACACGAGCAATCCCTGAGACCTCTCACTTCGAGCTACATGCCGAAAGCAAGCAGCCCCCGCAACCTCCCGCGGAGTTGGTGTCGCCTGATACACCGTCAATGTTCAAGAGCATGAAGGGGTTGGGCTTGGCCAAGGATAATTCCTTTTGAGTGGTGAGGCCCTGGTGGGTAATACGGTACCCATGTTGTTGGAATCTATGTTATGAAGTGCTCTCCCCGACCCTGATTCAAAGATTAATAGGTTGCGTTATATGTCCCTAAAGGACATAACTTCTGAACCAAGGGAGTGCGGATGGCGGGGCGGGGGAGAGTACATAAAAGCATGTGTAGCATAAGTAATATTTTGTGAGCAGATTTGTAGTATTAATAACGTTCAATCGGATAGCATAGATCGATCATAGCATTAGACTCGAGGGGGAATAGCATTTGCGGAGTATTCATATCCTGCATTCGTATTGACGTATATTATCGTCTGGTCTTTAGAGGTTGATGAAAACCTTAGTCTTTGGCTCCGTAAATGCCTCGCTTGACATCAAATCCTTTAAGAATCGCGTTGACATGGATTTGCGATTTATCCCGTGTGTTAATCTGGGGCGTACGTGATGATTGTTTCGACTATTTGGAATTGTAGTCATTCTGAGCGATACCTATTTTGAAAAGGCGCGGGATAACTAAAGTTGGGTTGCTGTAAGTCGACTTATACTAGCTAAATTAGGAAAGCATAACTTATATATAGTTCAGATATCTAAACCTGCTAAGTACTTTAACCTCTATATAAATATAGAAGCAGATGTTATAGCATTGCTCCGAAACTTGAAGATATAGAAATGCCCGTCATTGAGCAGGGGGCAATCGCTGAAGCGGCAATTGATAGCGTCAACAAAACAATTACCAGCATAACTAGGAAACCTCTTTATAACGAGAACTACCGCAGGGTCGGAGGATGAATAGCTATAGAACAACGATACATTAACTATATTTTTATACATTTGCAAGAAAGAGATTTCTAAGGTATAAACCGCAAATCTGGCTCGCAACATAAGACGTATATTAGGCTGAATTTGTATACCTCAAGCCAAAGCAGTCCGAATTACAGTATTGTACTTCGGACGACTTTGGCTTTGTGTGGAGAATATGTGACTGAGCCTTTCTAGTCATGTGTCGGTGGTTGATTCCCATTCAAAACTCTTCGTCGTTAAGCAAACCAGGCCTTAATCTGATCCAGCCTGTAATAAAGTATCCAAAGATAAAACGAAGGGAGGAGAGCGGAGATGCCGATAAAAGATGCGAAGGTAAACATCTGAAGCACTAGCGAGACAAAGACTATAGGCAAGAACATGGCCCACCCCAATCTATGAGACTCATCTTTCCGATCCACTTTTCCCCTGGGTGTAGTGGTGGTTTCGTCCAAAGCAAATAGTCCTGTGTTGGTCGATAAGTTAGTGGATTCCTAATTAAGGTTGTAGCTCAAACGAAAAGAGTAGATCAAGCTGCGTGGGGTAATGCCGGGAGTCAATGAGTAAGAGTACGCAAACGAGTTTGACAACGGTGGGGGCAAATAGAAGACCCGATATTCGTACCGAAAGGAATACTTGTAGCGACGAGATATATACCTCTAGGTAAGAGGCAGCTAAGCATAGCATTGAGACCAGTGATGGCGCAGACTGTACATATTCGGACACATCGACACCTCTGCAGTCGCGCTTTCCATCGCGGGCTCAGCTTCATAAACTCTAGCCGTGCCTTCCAAGAAAGGAGGCGTGAATTGCTAAGCATTGGGGGGTCCGTCTGCATCCAGATTACGAAGAGATACAGAGGAGGGAGGAAAGCTACGAGCCCCACATTCTGACCATGGTAAACGAGCTTTTTGGTGCCGGAAGACCCCGAAGTCTTTTCGTCGCTGACTATGCAAACACTAAGGAGGGTGGCATATCCAGTCCATCTCTTCTTCTGGCGTCCACGGAATTTTGCTTGTGCTACCTTGTAAAGACAGAATGCAACCTGAGGTGTTGCGAACACAACCTCGAACGGAAGTGGTGGAATGTAGACATCGAGAACAATGGTGGACGAGAGGGCGAAAACAAACACCGCTAGCCGCCAATATACTTTGTATCGGTAGAAAGAACGAAGAGTAACTCGGAAAGTGGAACCGGCAATGATTGGTAGAATGATTGTTGCAGCTGAGAGCGCAACGGAGATGTATAAAAACTGGACGAAGCTCCATAAATGTGGCGAGGGAGAGGATGATGCCTCCTCAATAGCAGATACAATTGCATCTGTCTGTTCCTGCGAGAAATTAGAGCCGCTGGTGGCTGCAGTTGCTGAAGAGGTAGAAGAGGTTGTAGCTGCTCCAGTTGTGTCGACCGCCGCTCGGTGAGCAATGTGAGCTGCAAAGAGTTGTCCTGACATACGCAGCGCAAGTTTGGCTATCGAAGTCTGGGATAACGAGGCCGAGCCGTTCAAAGGCTTCGATGTACTAGGGAAGAGGGGGCCCTTGACATTCATACCAAACATACCCTAGATCAATTGTCAGTGTGAATCTTGTACACATATCAAGTTGTTCGTAACTCTAGTCATTTAGCCCTTCTAATATAGCTGACATGCCTCCGAGATGTCCAAGGATGAAGGATTGCTTACCGCTATAAGTGAGAAGGGCAGATAAATCGCAGCGAGGAAGGTAAGAATTGCCGTGAGGGTGATCTGTTGAAGATCTATCTGATCCTTGGTCTAGCCGAGACATTAGTCCTGTGTGGTTCTGATGTTCAAAGGGGTTTCTTATTGGCTACCATAGCTTGTACATTGGCCAACGGTTCTTTGATCTCCAGTAGAGCAGCTTGAAGGCGTTTGAGATCTCGTCTAATTTGCTTACACCACTGCTGGAGCTTTTTATATAGCCCGTATTCTGCGTTAAGCCTATTAGGATTGGCATTCACCCAAGTAGATATCTCTTCGAGTACGATCGAGGCATCTCGCAGGCCTATGCAAGATTCTTGTCGGTGGTCATCTAGATGTAGAAGAAAGTTAATTTTGCTGGCAGTTGGCTTCCTGCGCCCCTCTAGAGTCTTTATTAATCAGTAGGGTTAAGTATGAAGAAAGGCATCTGCTGCTTACTAAATGTGCAATTTCTTCTACTAAAGAGTCAAGGAATGTCTCTGTATCATTGATAACAAGGGCGTAAAGGCAAAACAAAGACGAAATAATCTCTACCTCGCTACTGTGAGGAGAATCGAACTGCTCTCGCAGTTGCTTCATCCGTTGCTGTGTGTACCTGTCAAGCGTTCCTGTTGAAGTTCTCTCGGTCGGCCGCCAGATCATCAGTAATTGCCAACCACAATTCGAAGCGTTTAGGAACAACTTCACTCGTTCTCTTTCTGGACGATCAACTTGTGGCCTCCAAATATATATCAAAAAGTCCCAAAAGGACCTTTCATATTCTGGAACTTTGGAATGCCAACAGAATTCCATGGAGATCCAGTCCGGTTCATTGAGTGTAAATTCCGTAGATTGCCCTAGCAAATGTCAGAGCAAATAAACATGCAGGCCACAGGCTGTAACACACCTTTGTGTTTTGTTTTGAAAGTTGTGAAGGGAGTGAACATTCGTCTTTGAAACCTCGAAGCACTAAAACATGCTTCCAGAACATCCTTGGGTAGAGACCATTCTTCTGCTATAGTGAGCAGGACCGATAAGCTCAGAGCTTTGTACTTCCGCCGTAGACGCGCATCTGTGACAAAAACCTTGTCTTTGAATGAAAAAAGTCCCCTAATCTTGTCGTTCACGGTGAATGAGATCATGCTTAGAAGAAACGTTAGCCAATGAGGAGAGGGCCCTGTCGTCAACCAGACGAAGTCCGTACCATACTGTTAGTACACCACCTCCTCCGACTTTCAAATCTGACCTGAGACGGCTCCAACTGTTTGTTTGCAATGGATTTTGTCCCTGGCCAGACGAGTGCTGGATGTGAGGTTGATTCGGAAAAGGTTTAAAGAAATTGAGTTCAACAAGCCGCGAGAAAACTTCGAATAACTCCGGAGAAAGTTTATTCTTAAATCGACTGTAGTCATGTAGTAGATCGCTGATCCGAGAATCGAGGGCTTGAAATTGCTCAAGGTAAAGTTCAAATTAATCCTTTGCAGTATCGCTCTGCCATAGCCAATTTCCCCAGGGAAAAAGGGGCCGCTCTCTTACTTCACCGATCTCTAAAGTTGGAGATCTTGAATGTCCGGATTCCGAGTCTTCGGACCATGGAGCTTGAGATGCTGTGCCTGGAAAGTGAGTTGGGTTTGATCGAAATTGCCGAAGAGGTATGGCCGGTGGGGGCCGCTGCGGGCGTCTTGGATGTAACAGAGGCAGCGGCGGGGTGGTAGGAGGTCTTCCAAGAAAGCTATTTGGAGCTTGATTCAAAGACATTGCCGCTTGAAATGTCAAAAGAATCGGAAGTTTGAGAGTATCTTGAAGTGTTGTTACGCAACGACGAGGCTCTGCTGTTCTGCGGCTGAAAAATCAAATAATTAACCATTGAAAAGCTGAAAATGATATTCAGTTGTGCGGCATGACCTAGCCACGGGGCTGTACTCCATTGGACACTGCGTAGGTTCTGGCTGCAATAATACAAGGTTGCGTTGACACCTTGCTGCCCTCTTAAAGTCCCGAGATTTGACGAGCCTGAACTCAGATCCCCCACGGCTGAGTGCGATTTCATAGAGGTCATACTGTAAGCAGACTGAAATGGTTCAACCACTCTCAGCAGATCGTAAGTTCGAGATTGGAGGATATCACAAACGTGACTACAAAGCGAGCGTATATCTACAAACATTTAGCTCCGTTACTCTGAAGATGCGATGCCTAGCATGCACTGCCATACGTAGTGAATCGATTCGATAAATGCAACGCTTCAGTAGAAATGATCTGGGATGTGAAGTTGGAGTTGTGGTTGGGGAAAAGCAAAGTTGTGTTTATATGTCGTATGGGGATTGAGAGACGGGACTTCCTAGAGAGGAATGGAAAGCGCAAGTTTCGGCCGAAGTTCACACCCCGCGTCGCGACCCACAATGTAACATAGCAAATTTAGTCAGAAAAAGAGGTGATTAAAGGATAAGGAATACTAGGAATCCCTTCAGGCAATACAGCTATACTATGCTATAGTAAGCCCTCATTTCCCAAGTGAAAACTCTACTAACCTATTTATTAGAGCAACCTAGGGATAGCCTCATCGAGCAAATATACCTCTCCGACTAGCAATATTAGCGCTAGCGAGGTCTAATAAGAGGTTATCGTGGAAATAAGTAAGCAGGGTACAGGGTATATAATCAAATAGAGGTTATATGAAGAGGCTTCTCACTATTTCTTGCTTCCTTTATAGTATATAATTGCATCTTCCACGATCCACACAAATCGCGATTTATATAATAAATATAGAGAGTATATAGCATTGCTTTTGGCCGTAACGTGATACTACTACTATACGATACTAGATTGTTGTCTGGCGCTTTTAGTTGTACCTGAATGAATTATTTGGCTGTGCGCTATACTAGAAACGATAATTTAAATATATGCTTTTATGCGATTTTTCGATATCCGCGTGACGACAGTAACCTACTACATGGCCGACCGTGGTACGTCCAGCCATTTTGCACGCGAACTTCCAACCTCTCTTTGTTTTGCACCAGAACTATCGCCAAACCATTTACCCTTTCACGCGCAGAATGATGGACGAGATCAAATTCAAGGCGAATTGTGGCAGAGACTGCTTGCTTCATTGTAGCCTTTCTCCTGTGCTAATCACCGCCTGTGATTGCTCCCCAGCACAATTCCACCTGCCACTATGACCAGAGCCCGCCGTGAGCTGTATGACCAATATTCCGAGAAACATCAAGAAGTTGATGCTCTAAAATCCCTATAGTAGATACGAGGTACGAGAAAGAGGGTTGCAATGTTTTCAACTTTGCTATTATATATGGCAAGAGCTGATTAGTTGAATAGCAAGGAAGACAGGCGCTGCCTTGCCTCCGCATCGTCCCACTCAACCAAAACCCGTTTCTTCGATTCTTCCATCTTTATTTGTACCAGCGACTCCATCGCTGCTCGTTCCTCTTCACTCAAAAGATCCACCCTCGCCTTCCATAGTTCTTCCGTGGGAACATTTTCTTGCCGCTCACCAAAGAATCTTTCGTCTAGGTACTTCCAGTAGATGGTATCAAATGCCCAGCTCTTTCTAGCGGCATAGTTAAGCCAGAAGCGGCCTGTCTCCCAGCTCTCTCGCATGTACGCCGAGAGCAGCAAAAGACCAGGACTCGCATCTTTTTCTACTTCTTCCATCGCCGAAAGCCAGGTCTTTAGCCGTCTTTCGTAGAGGCTTGTCCAATTCTCGATACCATTATCCCACATCTCAGGCACGTCAAGTAGTAGCCACCATGGAGGGTCTAAGATGAACTGCGTTGGCCCAACGTAGGCGTATTCCCAGTCAATAGCACCAAGAACCTGGTTATTCTCATCAACAATAACGTTGGCCGGCCTAAAATCATCAGACCAGAGGCGGAAAGAGCCTGAGCCTTCCGGCGCCGCCAATGTTGCACGAGCGCCCTTGGAGCAGGCAGACCATTTATCTTCAGTAAACCCAAACTTTGATAGTCGGCCTTGTTTAGCCAATTTGCGAAATAGTTGGCGAGCGACATATTTAGTCCTGCAGTCATCCTCTGATGAGACCATGTCGTTATGTTGAAAGAGGAGTGTTGCTATTTGCATTTCGGCTAACACCGCGTACCACTCATCAGCGGTCTGATAAGTGGTGCCTTCTAATGGAAAGATTGATTTAGGGATATTGGATTGCTGAACCATATTATTCATATTCAGAGTGATAGGTCGTCCCATTACATGGTAGGATCCGGGTCTTGACTCGATGAGAGCTCCGATGCGTGGGAAAGCAGGTTGTGCAAGCTGCAGCATACACTGTGCCATTTTAACATACAGGCTCTCAAGCTCGCTTTCAGAAATATCAGGTCGTAACACGGGAGTCTCGTTAGGATCCTCGCGGGGAGTCTCCAGAGCCTGGCTCATGACTCGTCGGGTTCCGAGGTCTTGGATAATCATGAACGGCCCGATATCGGAATCAATACCACTATAGAAGACTTTTGGAACCGGGATATGAGTATGTTGGCTGATGTATGCTGCCGTTGCGACTTCCGCAAGTGTTTTCCCTTCAGGAAACACGGCCTGATTGGGGCAGGGCAGGCGTATGAGAACATTAGCGGAGGAGCCTTCGATTCGGATGGGATATAGCACGTTAAAACCGCCTATAATTAATGGGGTAACCAAGGTTGCAGGGCTGTCGAACATCCTCTCAGCAAAAGATTCAATTTTGCGACACGTAGACGATAATCGGACTTGCTTCATCGCTTCCTCCCAGACCTCATCGCTCCGGTCCCATGCAAGGTTATCAGCATCCTGTCGAGCTGTCATTCTGGATCGGATATGCTAAGGAATTCTTTGATAGACGAGACGGATAAGATGTAGTCAGAGGGAATGTCGAGAGGCCGAATTTAAAGGACGTAGTAAAGTGGAAGACATGATCGGCGTACGAGCCGGGTAGAGCGAAGGAAAGTGATAGTTGAGTATAGGAGGTTTGGAGGGAAGACGAATAAATAGATGACTGCCATCCTAAGTCACAAGGAGATGGAGGGCAGCCGTTTTCTGCTCCCCTTCTGGGAAGCGTTGAACGAGGAAACGAGGACGAGAAAAGCGGTTTTCCGAATGATGACTTGACCCGCTCGTCTTTCTTTTTGGTGTTCCTGTAGAGGGGTCGTCGTCGTCCCCACCCCACCCCTACCCTAGCCTGGCCCTGGTAGGTGCAGTCCGTGTCCGTGCTCTCGCGTAAGAAATAGGAGTTTCGGAGTCTAAGTTACCCCAGAATGCGGTGTTAATTCATGCTTACCAGCTCAACCCACAATGTAATCAGCAATACCTTTGAACCTTTCCGACGGCATGAACGCCATGTCGGATTGATTCATTGTCCCAGCCTCCACTACCGGTAGACAGTGTAGCTTTCGTTATGATATAGACCGTTTCAGCAAATTCGCGCAGGCGGGAGTAACATCACCATGGAGAAACAGCCACGTAAACTACGGCGTTCATGCGAACCTTGTAGGAATTCCAAGGGGAGGTGTTATCTTGACAGAGAGGACCATCGGTGTGAGAGGTATTGCATTCTGAAGGTCAATACTTGTTTCTTGAGAGACGATTTAATAGATTTCTGCAGGTGTTTGAAGGAAGGAAAAGAATGCGTCTTCATGGAAATCAAAGCGCGACCCAAACGGGCCAAAAACTCCAGAATGTGGGCTAACTTGCTCATCCAATTATCAAATCCGCTGACTAAATAACTAAATACAACAGACGAGTTGGGGAAATGGAAGAGAAAATAAATGGGATTTTTACACTTCTCGCTTCAAACCGAATACCCATAGAAGGAGAGAGCCCACCATCGCTATCAGGCCTCCTTTCCACGCCCCAACCACCAAGCAATATATGGAGCCATTCCAGCTTATTCACCACCTCAAACTCGTCTCCGCATCCAGGCGCTGCCTTCTCAAATCCCGGGATATTTCCACTGCCCAATCTAGAACTAGACGCTGTTCAAGATGTCATCACCAAGGACCTCGTCACGTTTGAAGAAGCTGAAAACTGCCTCGGATTCTTCCGTGCCCAAGCGCATAGATTTCCCTTTGTGGTTCTTCGGCCAGGGACACCGTTGAGCGCAATCCGACGCGAGAGGCCGTTCCTCTTACTCGCCATATTGGCTTTTGCTACGCAGGCCAAACCGAAGCTTCAAGAACAGCTCGAGCTTGAAGTGAGGAAGTCGTTGAGCAGAAGGGTTGTGGTAAACATGGAGAAGAGCTTGGATATTTTACAGGGACTGCTTGTGTATCTGGCGTGGTAATATGCCATTTCTCGAACTGCTTGCTGATTACTGAGTATTGTTATCTTAGGTATCATTTATACTTCCAAGCTGAGAGGGAACCTGTTTATCAACTCACCCAGATGGCAATCTCCATGGCCATCGATCTGGGACTAAACAAAGCACCCCCCAAGCCCGCTGTGGCAGATGTGGCAATCTTACCCAACCCGCCCATGGCGTTCCAAACACGGATCTCCCCAGCTGAAATCGAATCCAGGCGGACGTTCCTCGGATGCTATTACCTTTCCTCAGCGTAAGCCATACACACCATACGCCGTTCCCATCACCACTCTGCTAATTGAAGCTCTTCCAGTCTTCGCCAGGGTTCGAGAAAACCGGGACATCTACAATACAGCGAACACATAGAAGAGAGCTGCCACGCACTGGCCCAAACCGCCGACGCGGAAACAGATTATCTGCTACAGTATTTCATCCGTCTACAACAGTTTGGGGATGGGGTGAATCTTGCATTTGACTACGACAATATCTTGTCTGCGCCACATCCCGATCCGGGAAAGATTGAGAGTTTGTCTCAAGCGTTCAATGACCAACTGAAGCAAATGGAGACAGACTTTCCAGCTGAGATATGGGATAATGGTAAGCACCGCACAGTACAGTACAAAAATCCACAAACCCCGAAATCAGATGTGGCGTATTATATATATCTAACGCCAATCCCAGCCAGCATCACAAACTCATTTCTCAACCTGCGCATCTCCGTCAATGAAATCGGCTTGTGAGTTATTCCGCTACAGGATCTTTTTATGCAGCAGAGCATAGCATAGCATAGCATAGCAGCACAGTATCATATGTTAACCTTCCTCCTCGACAGGCACTTGAAACCCTCTACCGCCTCCAACCTCCGCACCTCCATCCTCGCATCCTCTCAAGCAGCAACCCACGACCTACTATCCTACTACCTCTCCCTCCCCATATCCTCGCTCCTCCAAGCCACAATAGTCACCCACCTACATCTAATCTACGCCCTCCTCATCCTCGGCTCCCATGCTACTTCTCGCTGCTCCCCCGACCCAAACTCAAACTCAAACTCAGACTCGAAATACATCCCGTACCTCGATGCTCTCATCGCGAAGTACAGCGCAGTGTCCGGAAGCGGGTTGGTGGACCGTATGCTTGCTTTCTTTCGCAAGAGTAAGGCGTGGTATGAGCAGAAGATGAGGGAGCCGAGGAGGAGGACGGATGGGATGGATTTGGATATGGATACGAGTTTTGTGCATGTTTTGCCGACGATTTTGAGTCGGTGTATTGATTTTTATGGGCATGAGGAGGGGGAGGGGGAGGAGGGCTTTGCCGCTAGGGTATTGAGGGG
>NW_022157381.1:0-26013 GCF_007821495.1 Lachnellula hyalina
AGGGCGGATCGTATATCCCAACAATATATATAATATATACATTTTAATATTTACAATTCTATTTATATATAGACATATTAGCTACTAATAGTATAATTAATGCTTTAGAGCTTATATATAAAAGATATGCTTACCAATTAACTCTTTACTAAACGGATAATCAATATATCCTACTTCCGATTTAGGAGTGTAGAATGTAGCGCGAATGTACGAATTGAAAGGGATACCATGCTGAATTCTTAATGGTAGGTCGGGGTTTGCAAGAAAGGGGCGACCAAAGGCAGTTCCGATATCTCTATCTGGATACTCTTCATCAACCATCTTCTTCGCCAATGCCGAGTTGAAGCCACCAGCTAGCAATACTGGACTGGTGTTTGCCCATGCCTGAATCATGAAATCGACGTCCTCATCCGTCTCGACGTCAAAGTTTGCCTGGACCCTAGGTAGCATGATATGCAGGTAGGCCAGCTTCAAGTTTCTAAGCTGCGTGGCCAAATAAGTGAACTGTGGCACTGGGTCTGCCATCCTCATGCCCTGGAAGGTGGCATAGGGGCCGAATCGGATTGCGGTTCGCTCAGCACCTATACCACTAACGATGGCCTTTGCAACCTCTAGAGCAAGCCTGGATCTGTTTTCGACACTCCCGCCCCATTTATCCGTACGCTTATTGGCGTTATCCTGGGTGAATTGGTCTATTAGATAGCCACCGCCAGCGTGGATCTCGACTCCATCAAAGCCGGCGTGAATTGCATTCTCGGCAGCGGTTTTAAAGTCATTCACAAAGGCCCAAATCTCCTCCTCGACTAATGCTTCCGGTACGGGCGCACCCTCCAGTGGTATATTCGAACTGCTCACCAGTCTCTCGCCTATGCATTCCAATTGCTCCACATGGGCAGCCCGGCCGAGTGCCCAGAGCTGGCAGTAAATGAATGAGCCTTTGGCGTGCACAGCGGCAGTGACTTCTTTCCAAGCGGCGATTTGCGCATCGTGCCAGATACCTGGTACATTAGCGAATCCGGAACCACGGGGAGACACAAAAGTTGCTTCGGTGATGAGCAAAGTACCGGATACCGAGGCACGTTGTTCGTAATATTCCTTGACTATAGGAAGGGGCGCGTGGTTGTCGTCGGCACGGTAGCGCGTCAAGGGCGCCATAATGATTCTGTGTTGGACCGTGACATTGCCGATTTGGAGCGGGGTGAAGAGTTTTGACATATCTAGAGAGGAAACGGGTCTAGAAACCAACTTTATTATAGTTTATAAGTAGTACTTGTAGATTAATCCAAGGATACTTGGACTATCAGGTGGGATTTGTGATTATAAATCCCTAAAGAAAATATTTCCGAAGCCGAGGGAATGCATCGCTACCCTAACCTACCTTATGCAAGGTATTCATCAATGTTAACCGAGGCCTCCTTTATTATATTTGTAGACTCAGCGAGTATATAAATACTAAATTAATAGATCTTTAGGCTAGAATACAGGCCACCCAAATCCCTTTCGATAAAATTCAAATACTCCGTAATCCAATTTCTATAACACCCGCTCTAAGTTAAGTTACGCCGTTAATCCATTTTCCTACACTATACGCCCCCCCAACCCATTTAGATTTTCACTGCATCTTTCGCTGGCTGTACACTCAGCAGTCAATTGATCGGTTGCTGAAAGTACCAATCGTCGCTATAATCTAGCCCAAGGCCATTCTCGTCCATTTCTGGGACTGAAAATGAATTAAAAAAATCGGTGTCGCCATATAGGAGCGAGTTATTAGTATTTAGTGAGCTGGCATTTTGCGACGAGGGGTTTACGAGCGATGCATTATCAAATGCGGGCATATAATTATGTGATTGAAGTATCGGGGCGGTGTTATACGGTTGAGAAGGGAGAGATGTTTCGGGGATGGCGGAGGAGAAATGAGGATTTGGGAATATTGTGTTTGTAGATGAATTTTGAGGCTGTAGTATGGGGGCAATATCATTATTAGTCTAAGATAATATTAGCGCTTGTACTTGGAGACTGTATTTCATTATAAAAGGGGCATTTGGAGAAAGGTCAAGTGGGAAGGGGTGCGGAAAGGAACGAACCATGGAGTTGGCGGAGGAGTAGGTCCTTGAGTCGGCGTTCGAGATTTCTGAGTGAGTATACGGGCTTAAACTAGCAATCCTTCCTTCTATATTCTCGCCCAGTTTTTTTTGTTTGTGTCTAGCTAGAAATACTTTGGCTATCCGATGTAACTCGTTGAAGATCCAAAGTGTACTAGTCGCGAAATATAGACGTTTTTCCGAGACGCATTCTCCGATGAGTGACGTGACAGAATGTATTAATTGGAGATCGGAAGCAGCATTTGGGTCGTCTGGATGTTGGAGAATGTTGGCGAAAAGAGTCAAAGATGCGCAAAGAGGTTGGGAAACTGCAATCCTATTATATTAACGTTAGCTGAATTCGCTCTGAAGTAGGGATATAGTTACCATATCAAAGGAGGTGGGCGATCTCTCTTGAATAAATCGAGACAATGTATAATCCTGCGAGCCGCGGTAACACAGATCGCTCCGCTGGTATAGACCCGTGGATTCAGATTGACATTCTGAGGAACGGTATTTGGGTCCGATGGATCGCTGGTCCATGGTCCACTTTGGACCGAAGCTCGGTGGATGGCTGTAAGGCAGTGATAGTATGAATAGTGCAAAACGATGACTGGCAATAAATGCTGGTCACCGCACAGTATATCGTGCTCTGGACGGATCTTGAGAGGGACAGAATCAAGCCATTTTTGAAGTTCTAAATCTAAATTGCCAACCGATGTCAGCCTTTGGAGAACTGATCTCGTCCGTGACCTTGCGGAATAAAGCTCGCTGTACACTCGACTTTCAATCCTTGCAAGCTTTGCCCAAACGAGGAACGTGCTGAAATCCGGCTTCTCGCTCTGAGGCAGAGAGATGGGGGTATACGGCTTGGGTAACGAGATTCCAATATCCTGGTCATGAATAATCGCTGGACGTCCGGTTTGAATCGAAAAGGTCTTTTCAATTATGTAAAGAATCCAGAAAACATCTCGCCGTTCATTGATTTGAACTTCTGATAACCCAAAATGAGTCAAGGGCAGACTCAGTCCAATAGCATGTGCTAAGCGTACTGCTGTGGCCACTAGGGTATGGACCGATAATGGATTTGCTGAACCTTGGAGCAACACAACCTGTGTATGGGTTACTAATCTTTTCATTCAAGTGTAAGAGAGAGGCGTACTATTGCAATCATTGCCTGGACAGACATCAGACTAGGAGTACCGAATTGCAGATCAATGAATTTACTCGTGGCATTCCTGAGGTATCTGATAGACAGTTCCTCTGATGGAGGATCTAACATGCTTTGAGAATGGTGTGGAAGTAGTATCTTTCTCATTATAGTGCAACCAAGTGCGAGTACAACATTGAAACATGCGTACCATGCTGCACTATCGGGGGGGTCATCCGAATACTGGCGTTCAAACCTTGCGTTAAATACGGCCCGATTGAAAAGAGGGAATACAAGGTTAAAATAGAGAAAAAAAGCTGGGGCGCAATTAGCACTTGATCAGATGAAGGCATTACGATTCTCACGAACCTTCGACGTATTCCAAAGCTACTTCCTTGCTAGGCATAGGTTCCTGCTGGTCCACTGGTAAATGCGACCATGCTACATCGGCAAACTCGGTCCAGCTTCCTTGGTCCCAAAGTTGGGGATCTAGTTGTGAAACTTCGGATACTAACCGTCCCAGATCTTGATCTCCGGCCTTACTAGAGATCCACGAGAGGCCTTGAGGCGAGAAGAGGGAGAATCCTGATGATGGCCCTGAACGAATTTAGCTCTAACTCCCCTTGTTTCTTCGAAGCATAGTTGTTCTGCCTACCGACAAAATTCGAACCGCCGGTATTATTGAGAATCACTATAGACAGTCTGTCGGATACTGCCATTTGTTGCTCGATGTTCCCTTCTCCAAATGTGTCAATGTCGTCATTTTTTCCTTGGTTCGAAATGGCTGATGTGAGGACGGATTCCATCTGGCGAATGCGGTTCTCCACTAGACATTTTGAAAGTTAGCATGGGCCAAATAAGTATGAAGGGAAGGCACAGAAGAAACCAAAAATAGGACATATCTATGTCCAGAATTATGCAGGAGTATATCATCAGGCTTCCATTCACATGGAGGATAGGAGAACAGGAAACGGACTTGTGGACAGCAATTCTTTCCTAGTAATCATTCAGCAGCCATCATTAAATGCAGATATCAAATAAAGCTAACCCAAACTTCTTCACCCTTGGTCTCCTTGGAACGGTGGTCTGTACACATTCCCCGTTCCCTCGAGCAATACATGCTGAACAATGACCGTCGCCACCAGGCCTGTCACATTTGATCTAAAACAAATAAGAACCACCCAGTAATTAGACTATCTGCAGAAAACAGAAGTATCAGCAGCGGAGTACCTTTAGGCGTCGGCATGAGTCGCAGGCAGCCGGATTACGAACTATCTTTGGCGGGGTGTTACTTGCGGGAGTTGCTGATGCGCTCTGTTGCAGGCTGAAGTCTTCATTGTCATTGTCGAAATCCATTATTAAAGGTAGAGTATGAGCTGGTAGGAAGAATGCTTAGGGAGAGAAGTGAAGCTTTCACCAGGCAGGTCGTAGATTCCGGGTATGAGGACTGGACTGTAAGTATTTTGCCCTCGCCTCGGATTCGGATCTTAGGTATTTGCGTAATGCTGAGTCAGCAAAAAGCATCTTCGTAGTGTTCCACTAAGGTCGTCTTCTCTCCGAATATCAATGCACCAAAACTCGCCTATCTATTAGGACTCTTATTTTCATCCGCCGAGAGAACAGGGTAGACGCGTGGAGCCTTACCAGTACACCGGTATATAGTAGCTCACCCGGCAGTTTTTACTTATCCGACGTACTCCGTACAGAGTGTTGTCACCAAATCTGCAAAACAAGGATTATAACATGGCTCAAGCAAGGTATTGATTGGCTGAAAAGATGCTTGGATATAGTCATTTATGCCTTATTGGAGCTCAAACCGCCAAGAATAGTCTATATATTTATATACTAGAATGAAAACGTTTCCGAGAGCCGGAGTCCACATCAGTCTAGGTAGTAAAGGGCATTCTTTGGTTTGTAGATTTGGTAACAGCATCCTATAATTGTAGGCGCACTATATAAGACTTACTACCTTAAGAACTAATGTGATGCTTATAGTGTCTACCTTACTATATTGATACTACTTCGAAGTATATACCCTTATAGCGCTCGGCCCTCTTTGTATTCTCCATACCTCTCTTTCAACTGGAAACGTCTAGGCACGGATGCCCGGCATCTTTATATAAAGAAGTATACTGGAGCCTTTTATAACACTTATGCTAAACCATATGACTATAATTCAAGCATTACTAGTACTAGTACCAGTACTCGTGCCGCGGCGGCGATGTTAATAAATACAAGAGTGTGATTACAGAGGAGTTCCCTTACAGAAGATCCTCAGAGGGCACGTGCTAGCGGTGCACAATTATAGTCTTCTTAACGACACGAGTACTTATATCGCTCGAAATTAAGAGAATGGTCTCAGTCTTTGTTTGAATTATAGTCGGGGAACAGGTTTTAGCTGTGAATCTGCTAGCTCTATCATCTTTTCAATTTGAAGTATTTATGCACTAGACTGAATCGGGTCCAAACTGCAGAACCCAAGGCGGTCAGGGTGGCAGATCAGGTCAGATTCCCTCACTGGTCTCCAAAAAAAAACCAAATTGTGAAGAGTCACCGAAGACTCACTCATACCTCATTCGAGTCCTCTGAACTTTTTGTCTACGCTCATGGGTAGGAATACCATTGCCACTACTACTTCCCATACCATCCCAGACCGATTGGCCACAGAGTAGTTGGTTGTCCGCTGCTGCCACAATGGGTTCATCCACCACCCCCGACGACGGGCCCACGCGCGTTGCTATTCTCGGGAAAGAGGACATTATTATTGATTTTGACATATGGCAAACCTTTGTCGCCGGAGATCTGATCTCTAAGCTCCCCTCCTCAACTTACGTGCTCATCACCGATACGAATATCGCTCCCATCTATGTCCCTGCATTCCAGAAGAGCTTCGACAACCTCACAGCCAAGTCCGATACCTGCCCACGACTACTCACCTACGAAATCCCACCCGGCGAATCCTCCAAAGGCCGAGAAACAAAGGCCGAAATTGAGGACTGGATGCTGTCGCAGCAATGTACAAGGGACACCGTTATAATTGCACTGGGAGGAGGGGTCATCGGCGACATGATTGGCTACGTAGCAGCGACTTTTATGAGGGGCGTACGCTTTGTGCAGGTTCCTACCACCTTGCTGTCTATGGTGGACTCGGCAATTGGGGGGAAAACCGCAATCGATACTCCGATGGGGAAGAATCTGATCGGCGCATTTTGGCAACCACAACGAATCTACGTTGACCTGAGATTCCTTGAGACTTTACCCGTTCGCGAGTTTATTAACGGCATGGCCGAGGTCGTCAAGACAGCTGCTATATGGGACGAGGCCGAATTTGCTAATCTGGAGGCCAATGCAGATCTCCTCATGGCAACCATTCGGGCAAAGTCTTCGGATCGTTCCTCGCGGCTCGAACCTATTCGGGATATTCTAAAGCGAATTGTACTGGGATCAGCAGGAATAAAAGCTAAAGTTGTGTCTGCAGATGAGCGCGAAGGTGGGTTGAGGAATCTCCTGAATTTCGGCCATTCTATAGGCCATGCTTATGAAGCACTCTTGACACCTCAGGTCTTACATGGAGAAGCTGTTGCTATTGGAATGGTGAAAGAAGCAGAGTTGGCTCGCCACTTGGGTGTACTCAAGCCCGGTGCTGTTGCTCGTCTTGTGAAATGTATTTCCAGCTATGGACTTCCTACGTCTCTCGAGGATAAGCGCGTCCAAAAACTCACGGCTGGAAAACGCTGCCCAGTTGATGTACTGCTCCAAAAGATGGCTGTTGACAAGAAAAATGACGGGAAGAAAAAGAAGATTGTGTTGCTTTCTGCCATTGGAAAAACTCATGAGCTTAAAGCTAGTGTTGTTGAAGATCGAGCGATTAGGGTTGTGTTGTCTGATGCGATTGTGGTCAGTCCTGGCGTCCCGAAAGCGCTGAACAATGAAGTTATTCCTCCGGGCTCGAAAAGCGTTTCCAACAGGGCTCTGATATTGGCGGCTCTTGGCACTGGTCCATGCCGCATCAAAAACTTGCTGCATTCGGATGATACGGAATTTATGCTTACTGCAATTGCAAAGCTTGGAGGGGCGACTTATGGGTGGGAGGATGCAGGGGAGGTTCTCTTAGTCCAAGGAAAAGGAGGCGATCTTCGAGCCAGCCCAACGGAGCTTTATATTGGCAATGCTGGAACTGCATCACGATTTTTGACCACAGTGGTCTCTCTGTGCAAAGCCTCAAGTGTCAAAGCAACAATTCTCACTGGAAACGCTCGTATGAAAGTCAGGCCCATAGGACCATTAGTCGACTCACTCCGCACAAATGGTGTTGATATCGAATATCTGGAGAAGCCAAACAGTCTCCCGCTCAAAGTTGAGGCCTCCGGTGGCTTTGAAGGTGGTGATATCGAACTTGCAGCTACAGTTTCTTCCCAATATGTCTCTTCAATTCTCATGTGTGCACCCTATGCCAAGAAGCCCGTCACACTCCATCTTGTGGGCGGTAAGCCCATTTCTCAACCATACATCGATATGACTACGGCCATGATGGCAAGTTTTGGAATCAAAGTCACTAGATCGGATACAGAAGATCACACTTACCACATTCCCAAAGGGGTATATTGCAACCCAGCAGAGTATGTTGTAGAAAGCGATGCCAGCTCCGCGACCTATCCTCTTGCTGTGGCAGCGATCTCTGGGACTACTTGTACAATCCCGAACATTGGCTCCATGTCATTGCAAGGAGACGCTCGCTTTGCAATAGAGGTCCTTCGCCCAATGGGATGTAAAGTAGTCCAGACAGATCATTCGACAACCGTCACTGGACCTGCAGTCGGACAACTGAAAGCCATTCAAGAGGTTGATATGGAGCCAATGACGGACGCTTTCTTGACCGCATCTGTTCTCGCTGCCGTTGCAAAAGGCACAACGAGAATTCGGGGCATTGCCAACCAACGAGTTAAAGAGTGTAACCGCATCCTTGCGATGAAGGACCAACTTGCAAAATTTGGCGTGGTATGCCGTGAACTGGAAGATGGAATTGAGGTGGATGGAAAGCCTCCTGCGACTCTGAAGAAGCCTATCTCTGGAGTCTATTGTTACGACGATCACCGTGTGGCGATGAGTTTTAGTGTGCTGGCGGTGGCTGCACCAGAAGAGGTGCTCATCTCAGAACGGGAGTGTGTGGGGAAGACTTGGCCTGGATGGTGGGACATTCTTTCCTTGTCGTTCGGTGTTGGTCTTTCCGGAAAGGAAGTAGAAGGCGGCCACTCCAAAAAGGCATCTTCTACAACGGCTCTGTCGGACAAGTCCATGTTCATTATTGGCATGCGTGGTGCGGGGAAGACTACAGCTGGTGGCTGGGCAGCCAAAACTCTCAACCGACCCCTCCTAGATCTAGACGTGGAACTTGAGAGGACTACTAGCATGACAATACCGGATTTAATCAAAGCCAAGGGCTGGGAGGGATTCCGTGATGCGGAGTTGACCCTACTGAAGCGGGTAATTGATGAGAAGCCCAAAGGTTACGTGTTTGCTTGCGGTGGTGGCATTGTAGAACTGCCAGATGCTCGCCGCCTCCTCTCCAACTACCACAAAGCCGGTGGGATTGTGCTCTTAGTACACCGGGATACAGAGCAAGTCATGGACTATCTACAAATTGACAAGACACGACCTGCTTACGTGGAAGACATTATGGGGGTATATCTTCGCCGGAAACCTTGGTTTCATGAATGCAGTAACTTTCAATACCACAGTAAAAGTGGCGATTCTGGAGCTTTGTCTGTTGCACGTGAAGATTTCGGGAGATTCCTGTCACTCATTTCTGGACAGAGCACCCATTTCGAGGAGATCCGGAGTAAGCAGCATTCTTTCTTCGTTTCACTCACGATGCCCAAATTATCTGCCGCAGTCGAACTCCTTCCTGCGGTTGTAGTTGGCTCAGATGCCGTTGAAGTACGAGTGGATTTACTAGAAGATCCGAGCTCAAACAACGGCATCCCAACTCCTGAATACTTGAGCGTTGAGGTAGCCCATCTACGATCTATCGTTGCGTTACCCTTGATATTTACATTGCGGACTGTTAGCCAAGGAGGTAGATTCCCAGACGATGCCCAGGAAGAAGCACTTGGACTGTACAAGGCAGCTATCAGGATGGGGATGGAGTACATTGATTTGGAGATCGCGTTCCCCGACGAGTTGCTGCAAAGCATCACCGAAGCAAAAGGGTTCTCCAGAATCATTGCATCTCACCACGACCCCCGAGGCCAACTTTCATGGAAGAACGGAGGCTGGATGCAATACTACAACAGGGCTCTTCAATACGGCGATATTATCAAATTGGTTGGTAGTGCAAAAATTATGCAGGACAACTTTGCTCTTGCACAGTTCAAGTCTGCGATGACTGCCGCCCACAATGTTCCCTTGATTGCCATCAACATGGGCCCTCTCGGCAAATTGAGTCGCGTATTGAATGCTTTCATGACCCCAGTTTCGCACCCAGCTCTGCCTTTCAAAGCGGCACCAGGGCAATTGTCAGCCAGGGAGATTCGTCAAGGGCTATCATTACTTGGCGAGGTTCAGCCAAAGCAATTTTACCTCTTTGGAGAACCAATCTCGGCTTCACGATCGCCAGCTCTCCATAATACATTGTTCCAGCAAGTAGGTCTCCCGCACGAGTATTCGGGCGTCGAAACCGACCAAGTCGAAGACGTTGTGGAGCTCATCCGCTCACGGGATTTCGGAGGTGCTTCAGTCACAATACCCCTCAAGCTGGACATCATCCCGTTCCTCGACGATGTCACCGACGCAGCAAAGCTCATAGGCGCTGTGAATACCATCATACCCACCCCTGGCCAACCTGACGGCCCTCCACGACTGCTCGGCGAGAACACAGACTGGCTCGGAATGACTTACTCGCTGGTATCTCATTCCTACTCCACCAGCTCGTCTGGGGCCCCTGGAAGCGCACTCGTCATCGGCGCAGGCGGCACTGCCCGAGCAGCCATCTACGCGCTGCAATCCCTAGCACACAGCCCCATCTACATCGTCTCGCGGACGCCATCGAAGCTCGCCTCGATGATCTCGTCCTTCCCCGCCGAATTCAACATCGTCCCCCTAACGTTGTCCGAGGCCGAGCTCTCACCGAGGTGCCGCATGTTGCCATTGGCACGATCCCCGCGGACCGGCCGATTGAACAGAACATGCGGGAGGTTCTAGCTGCTATCATCAGACATCCCAAGGCGGATACGACGCGCCAGCGCACGTTGTTGGAGATGGCATACAAGCCGAGCACGACGGCGCTGATGCAGATGGCGAGTGATGCAGGTTGGGTTACGATTCCCGGGCTCGAGGTGTTGAGCGCTCAGGGTTGGTACCAGGTATGTCCCTTACCTCTCAGGTTCTCAATCCCCTGAAGGATCTTGCTAATTGTGCACTCCGCGTAGTTTCAAAAATGGACAGGCATCAAACCGTTGTACGAGGAGGCAAGGGCAGCTGTATTAGGTGAATCAGTGTAGTTTAGATCAGTCAACTAGCTCAATAAAATCCGAATTTAACATGGAAAGAAACAGACAGCTATTCCGTCAAACTTCTTACTACACACACACGTTTTATCGAGTCTGAAGTGAGGAATAGATGCTCACGCGGTTGAAGCAACACGTCTGTCTGCAGCTAGATAGGTAGCTAAGGTAGGTTTACTTTTTACAAGCTGTCTGCTAGCAGAAAAATGAGAGTCCCTGACGCCCCCTTTGTTGAATAGAGTTCTACCGCTTTTACAATGCACCCATCTAAGTCTAAATACACACGGTAGGATTTAGTGGGATTTGAGAAACAATTAGTTGTTTTCGGGTAGGCTGAAGAATTGTATAGTTGAGGTATATCGTGTGCAGGGAAGAATCACGTTGGATTAATATTTTGGAGGAGTTTCTTAGGCTGCCAAGCATACGATGATAAGACTTGCCCTTCCCATGTACAATGTTATTCATTAATCTTTAGAAAGGTATTATACCTCCAGTCTATATACACCATCATACTCGCTCAATATGCAAACATACACCATGTAGAAATATATACAAGCCACATGCGGGCACCACCAGTACGCTCAAAAGCACCAACGAGGAAAAGTTATACAAGCAGGAGGCGAACATTCTAATCTAAATCTGTGCCCAAGCAAATATTACGCGGCTTTTGTCCCATTTTCCGTTAGCCCAAAATTATTTCCGTCCATGCGCACCAGAACCATACATACATATACACATGATTGGTTTGGAAAGGGAGAATGTAATATATCGAGTCAAGAGAAAAAGAAAACATCAAAGGTGCACGCTATTGGCAAGCGCTCCATCTAACTCCTCGCTCCCAGAAAACAAGTTGAAAGTATAGGATGGATCATGGGTGTCGATCGGGTATGATGACATGATGACGATGAAGGAAAGTCGTGAATTAAGGCAGAGTGTGTTCCATCGAATCGTATCCGTGAAACTGTATGCAGGTCGTGAGGGTCATGATGTCATTACGAGTCGGGCCGGCGCGCGGGAATACCCCACCACTCCACCACTCCACTTATCGCCCCACATCTCTCCTGTGCAAGTCGCAATTGGCGAATGGAAAGTCAAGGATACCTTCCATGGAGTGAGTGGTGCAACCCCAGGTATGTACGATGTAGGTACTTTGACGGAGGTGCCCTTGGGTGGAGCCACCGTTATTGTGAGGGGATGATGGGAGTGACTGAGGGAGTGGGTGACGGGGGGTGTGAACTGGGGGAAGGAATGTGACAAAGTGGTCAGATTCGTGTCGTGGTGAAAGTGAGGTGATGGTTCAATTTGCATCAATCATGTCCACCGCGACGTCGGCTTCTAGACAACTCAATGTGTTCCGGATGCACCACTCTCAGGTGCCTCGTGAGCGCGTCATTCCGGCTGAAGCTCTTCTCCTCGGTGCACAGCGGACAGTGCACCTTTTGCTTGCGCGCATTGTGGATCGTGTCTTCGTGTCGCGTGAGATCGTACGGTCGGGAGAAGATGGTATTGCACGGCTTTCCCGTCGACGGATTATTTCTTTCACACTGTTGGGGATAATTGTGGTTAGCTTCATCGATCGATCATGGGTGAATGGGATGGATGCATGGATGGAATTATTTACCTTGTGTGGGCCCGCCTGCGAGTTCCGTTGCGCCTCACTCGTCATCCCGCTGCCACTATGGTCGCTCTCCGGTACCGAGGCCGAACTGCGATGACCCTCACGTTTGTGACGCTGTAGCTTGGCTGGTGTGTCGAATCTCAACGTACATCCGTGGTATGTACAGGTATACGTTCCGGTGTCGGCCGACACGCGGGAGGGTTTCTTAATTTCGTCCATCGACCGCTCCGGCTCCGGCTCCAGCTCCGTCTCTGGTGCAAACTCGCTGCTGCTCGACTCCATCGACGTCAGGGTGGCCGGGAAGTCCTCGCTAACTGCCGAGAGCCCGCTGGTGTGTCTGTGAGTCTGAAGTTGGGGTACAAACGGATACTGCTGCGGGATTTGCATCTGGCGTGCAGGAGCCACAAAGTTGAAGTTCCCTTGCTGTTGTTGTGGTGGTTGTTGTTGCTGTGCAGCCTGTGACGACGTCGAGAATGCGGATGAGCTTTCCCGCCTGGATGTTGCCATACTCCCATAGCTTTGCTGCGATGCATTACTATTATCCATTTCCTGTGTATCCTGAGAGATTGCTGCTTGCTGACGATAGTGCGGTGATTGGCGCTGCTGCTGTGTCTTTTGCGAAGGGGGTGGTGGCGGGAATAGCGGCATATTCGAATCTTCTTCATTTTCTTGATAGACTAGATCAACATCTTTGGGTGAGATGGTTTTCGGTGTTGTCTGCTCTGGTGATGTCCTTTCAAACTGTCTTTGGATCGCCCGTGCATCATTCTCCGCCTTTTGCTGCTCGCGCATGTGGCTTGCCGTGCCGAGTCGCATACTGGGTGAAAGCGGCCCAAAGCTGTTCACAGAGGGAGCGAGGGGAGACCCTTGCCTGAAAGGGGAGCGTTCTCGACTCGGTATTGTCAATGGAATCTGTGTATTCGAGGCGCTCAAGTGTTGACTGTTGGCGGTCTGGAGTCTTTGGGAGAAAACATCGTTTTGAGGCGAGAGTGAGGCCCTCGTCATTGCTGTCTGTGTTTGAGGAGCAGTGGTAATGTGGAAGCTCGGGTTATACAGTTCATCCGCGTAAGCATCCGTCATCGTTCTGTGGAGTTTGGGAATGTCGTTTCTGAAGCCTTGATCATTAAAAAGTAAGTAATCGTCCGAAAAGAAATCCATCTTTGGACTCTCACCATTTTTTTGCCTCTCTTCCTCGTATGACGGTGGCGTGGACGGTGACTCCTGACTTGCCACTGTTGCCATTGACCGTCGTCCTGGATGCCTATTATTGTTGTTGTTGCTCAACTCGGGCACAGCCATCAAGGCCGCGTCTCCCACTGGCTTAGGCATTCCATCACTGCCCATTGTGTATTCGAGATTCGACGTGTGGTAGAAATTCGAGTACTGAGATGTAAGAAAGTGCTCCTGCGACGGTGTATGCACTGGTGTCAAAGGCTTCGAAGAAGATTGTTGAAAGTCGTGAAAGTCATGATAGATATCCCCGGCTACTTGTGGATTCGAAGTGTTGACGGTATATGGTGAAGCCGGTCCTGCTGATCCCAAGGACGACAGCGAGGACTCGCGGTGGTGATGAGCTCTCGTGGTAGACGTCGGAGTCAGTTGGCCGTTTGAGAGCCAGCTATGGTTTGCCGACTCGGTGGGCATCAGCGATTGAGACGGACTCGGGTTGAAGTGGTGGGGTTGGAATTCGAACAACGGCTGATCGGCGCCGAACGAAAAGGTGTTACTGGTGAGGGTCGCCGTCGTGTTGTTGTTATTGTTGTAGATAGGTTGTTGTGATGTGATTGTGTTGGAAGCCCAATGTTGTTGTTGTTGTTGTTGTTGTTGTTGTTGTTGATCGGGTATGAGTAGGTGCGATGATGGAGGGTGAAAAGATTGACGTCTTGAGGCCAACATTAGTGCGTGGCGATCCCTTATGTACCGTGGTCCAGGCTAATGTTCTTGGAAAGAGGTGGAAGAAGGACGTAGCCGAGGCGGGGGCGTGGAAGGGTTCGTAATCAAGTCAAGTACGATAATAGATCATGTGCTCACAGTAGTCGTATTCGCAGAGGTAAGGAAGGTTAGGTACTCAAGGACGTCGTAGTAGGTGGATAGATAGTTATGTACACGTATTTGTGACTTGGAATATAGTAGTCATCGAGTAGGTTAGGTAGTCAAGTCAAGGTACCTAGTTTCTTGGTCGAGGGTGTGGGTATGAGTATTTGGTCGTATGTATGAGTAAGAAGGGAGGGGTAGAAAATAGTTGGAGACGCGGGCCACATTTGTCTTATACGAACAAAGCAAGTGAAAGAAGATTCTGGCGCGCCAGTCGGTCCACCTTAAAAGGTGCATAAGGTGCATATTCTCGCATTGCATGAAGAAGGAAGTGGAGGCCGCGATTACCGGTAGGAAAGTCATCGAGGGGAGGATGGGAGGGGAGATGTGATGTGGTGGGATGTTTGTCTGTTGCCGGTCGGCAAACCGGGAGGTGCAGGTGATCCGGTGGGACGATTTGACGATGGCCGGGTTTTATTGTGGGTCAGGGGTCCTCTGGTGGGTGCAACATTCCATCATCATGCATCTGATGTGCATCGCATTCTTCTTGTCCCTTCCTAATCCAGTGTCTAGCCTGGGAAAAGACCTGCACTTGCCTGGAAAATCAGGATTTCTCCTTCTTACACAGCCTCCCAAAGTCTTAATCAGCCACATCTCTGCATCCAACCCCATTGGCTGGAGGTATCTCCTTGGCTCGCTTAGCATAAAGTGCTGACATTCGGATCTGACCGAAACTTGCCTAGAATGGAATAGAGTGAACTATCCAGGCATACGGACTCCAGAATTGTTGAAAAGAGTCGTAACAAGCCCTACAGTACGAGTCTATAAGAAGAAGATCAGCACGGCTATTCTCTCGAGGCCCGCTTAAAGCTGCAAAAGGCGGGGTTTGCCCGTCTGTGATAAGAATAGAGATACATGTACAGTACAGTAAAGCCAAATAAAGTTATCGCTGTTATCGTGTGGCTCAGTCATGAGTGAAGGCTAAAGAAATAAACATGTGCTGGCAATAATGACTCGTCTCTACTGTATAGAGTTTTTTAAATGCCGCTCAAGCATATTGATACGTCCACTTTGTAATTGTTGAATGGATGGAATCATCTTCTGGGTCTTGTTCGTAACTGCAGCCCTTTTCCCGATATTCCTTTCGGAGATACCCTAATCATCCTCCCATCTCTCCCAACCCGCAGACGGCCGAAGCAGAAAGTACATATTCATGCGGAACTCGACGGGATTTTGAATCATTGAATTTCCCTCATCCTGTTAAGAGAACTGTGAAGAGGTATTCTTTTCCGACAATGCTTAAGGTGCTGATGCTACCCTTTTTTCCCGGTAACAGTAATCCTCCGACTGGGCGCGAATGCTACCGCGTTGAGTCTAGGCATACATGACAAAGTATTATCTCCGTCTCCGCGTGGTGACAAACAGAACATTACCAGCTGAGTCTCGACTCAGCTGACCTTGTCAAAGTGAAGGGAATGAAGGCTTGGAAGACTCATCGTCTCAACAATGTAGATAGTCATCCAACAAAACAGTTGAGAATAAAGCCGAACCTAAGGCCGTCATATCGAATCCAGCCCAGGCCCTGGAGAGGTGTGGTGGTGCATGTTGTGGTGTTGTACTACTGCAGGCACACGATGGGAGCATTGGGAGGGGAGGCTCTAGAATCCAGATCAAAGCTAACGAGGCAAATTTTCCCCGGAATTGGGTACGGAATGTAGATCTACGGAGCGTAGCTCACATCTACGGTCCGTAATGCATGGAAGAAGGTGGCGAAGCTGAAGAACTCTACTCGAGTATCCAACCAGGAGCACGAGAAATGTCTTTCAAGCCACACAGCTACAGGAAAGTGGCTGATGATCCCAAAGGCCGATATAGTACTAAAATAGATTTCATACAACTTGACCGAGAAGAAAAGAAAAGAAAAGAATAAAGACGGATGGGTGGATGGATGGATGGATGGATGGATGGATGGATGGATGGATGGATGGAAATGAATGGACGCATAAAATGAAGTTGGAAGGATGATGGAGCTTCCTACGGGGAAGCCTATACACAATACGATTTGGCACCTACTCTTTTTCGCAAAGGAAGACCATCCAGATAGTCGATACGAAAAGCGGCACTCATGATTGCAGCAGTTTAATGTGCCACTTGGCTCAGAACAATCAAAATCGGTGCTGCTTTTTAGGTGTATAAGAGCCTTCGGAGACGCCGTTCGGCCCGCGACTCATGCTTCATATCTCAAATACCGGTAGTTTCCTTACACTTACCGACCTTCGGTACTGATTCGACCATCTGCAAAATCAAATGGAAATAAAATGGAAGCCCCTTTTCGTCTCATGCTACCAATTAAATGATTGAAGCAAACAATCAATGAGGTATGTGGTGATACGGCACGATAAATATAGTGAGACTACCTCCCGGGCCGTCGCCGCGCTGAAATCTCGTTCTCTAGGTTTTCGGGAAGTGGAGGAGGTAAATAAATGGGTAAAATTAGTTCCATTTTGAATAGGATAGGGATGGGGTTTTTAGTTGCTTTTATCTAAATCCACCTTCACTTACAGAGTAATTTCGAAAAAGGAAGGACTTTCCCTTATTATTACTCCAAACCATCTGTATCTCAAGGTCATGCTCGTGTATGTTACCGAGACTTTATCCAGACTAGACGGCTATTGTCTCGGCAGTCAGGGGTTAAATTTACAAATGACTATTTATATACTGCATGTATACATCTTTGGTAAGACAGGCCTGTCTAGACGAGGTGAGTACCTCGAGGACCTTTTCTGTGCGTTAAAATGGTCAATAATGATGAAAGAATGGCGGGCTTCTATTCGACGATTCTGCATGTTTCCAAATAAGACTGGATGCACAGTCATATGAATATGATTATGAATCATTCTTTCCTTTCCGGACGTATTGCTCTTCATAATCATTACTTCTCTTTCTGTCTTAAACCCCGATTTTGCCACTATTGCAAGGTTCTTTCCGTATATGGCACGTGATACTTGCAGGGGTGAGCTTAATGTCAAGAATAACCATCAAGATGCAAAGATTTGTCAACACCAAACCGCCATGTCATCACAGAAACCCCTCAGCCCCATCAAACAGGCCTGGTATAGATGGAAATCGCTGAGATGGGTACCAGGCCGGAAGAAATTCCTTGTTGGTGAGTGTGCAATGCATTGGTCCTTCTATCAAATCAAGCCAAGCTACTATACACTCATTATTCCGGATATCTCTCTGACAGTGTAAACCCCTCTAGGTCTTGATCTCCACGGAAACACCTTTTGGGAATTTCGAGACACGCTCTCTTCGCACCAGCACCGCATGCGGCGGATAGTCCAATATCCCAGTTCAACCCAGTACAGCGATGTCGACATTCCACCCCAATGGCACCAATGGCTTCGACACACTCGCGCCGATGCACCATCCCTCACCGAACAGTCACAGGACTTGGTGCGTCAGCGGAATCTGAAGGTCCTGGCAGCTGCGGCCGATGCGAGGTGGGCTGCGAAGCCGAGTTTCTTAGATGCGCCAGGGGACGCAGGAGGACAGCCCTTACCAAATTTAGCACCGGGGGCCCGTGGATCGCACCAGGAAAATACAATGTCTAGGAAGGAAGATGATGTTGCAGATATGACAAGAGGAGAGATGGGGGAAGTGGCGAAAGCAGAGCCTCCGAAGAAGCCGGAAGAGCCCCATGAAATGCAAGTCCCGGATGGAGTACGACACCGTTATGACGAGCGCCCCGAGCAGAAGATGAAGGAGAAAGATGACCCGTGGAAACAACTCCGTGGTGGACCAAGTGAGCAGTGGCAGCCTGCGCAGTGGGATGGGGGCGTTGCACCTGCGAAACGACCGTGAAGGAGGAATAAGACCTATATGGCGTCAAAGAATGGCTAGTCCAATTGGTCCTCGATTTCCACTTCAGATCAGCACACCAAAATTAATCATTTTGGGGGGAAGCTGAAGCCAATACGATGTATTGGGAATGGCACAGACCATATCAAATCCGCTGCAACGAGCGCAAAGAATCATTTCCGGTCCATAGCGATGTTCGTGGGACTTTGGTTCTAGGATCCAGTCCAGTCACCCAGAATAATGGATTTAGAAATCTTGCTTCCGTCGAGTTATTATCGATCGGCGTGGAAACTACTCGTGTACTACATAATTGATAATACATGTATATTGTTGAGATCTGGGTATATGCTATATTTTTTGGTTATCAATTCGGGGTTTCCATTCATTTTTTTTAATTGTTTTACAGTCAGACTTCGGGTTCGTTCTTTTCTGTGCTAGTCGCCGCCGAGCCATGAACAATCCTGCTGCCCATGCTTAGTTGTTTAGACTGCAGCCTTTTGCTCGTTGGCTAATGATTAAAATATACCCTCAGGTCCAGCGAAGGCGTTTAACGCCTCTGTCATGCACCCCTTATTCCTACAATCACAATGCATCGTGTAGACGATTTCATATTCTTCATGTGTCTTGCCACCAACGAGTCGGATCATCTTGGACTTTCACTATTGACGGTACCTGGAGTTGGACGAAGAAGTATGGCATACTTGTCGACGTTTGGACTCACGTCTGTAAGGTCTTGTTGGATCTGTATCTGAGCTTCCTGGAGGGGTTTCAATGATATTCGTTGTTTATTCTACTGTCAGAACTTTCAGGTGATAGACTGACTGACTTGCAGCTTCCATGCCGCGCTACCTAATAATCCTAGAAAAGACTTGCGCTACAATGTTCCAAAAGGATATGTTAATTATAGGGGAAACTTCGGCAGTGCGTGGGGTGGATAATATTTTGTGTAATGCACTACGGGGGTAACCAAAAAGATGCCACTTCTGTGTTCCAGTAACACTATTGGCTGCTGATAACCTGCTAATACTCTTGTTCTTTGTAGTTTCCGGGCTTCTTTTTGAATCGCTCTCTTCCGATCGACTACGGAGACTCGTACTCTTCGAGAATTTCGACCAAACGTACCCAGCTAGCTGCACGGGATGTGACCCTATGCGAATACCATCCTCTTATGTTAGCCGGGCAATTGCTAAAGCCAGTCTCACGCCTGAACACCTCTCGGCGTCGTTCATAGTGGACGCTAGCCAATTTTTTGATGCTCGAGAACTTTCCTGGAAGTGGCCCAACTTAACTTGGCTTGCGCTGACTTCACGACTGCTCATGCCACAGGAGCGCCCGACGGAGTTGGATGACATGCTCCGGGCAGCAGCAGCAGCGGCCATGAACATGCCAAATCTTGAAACAATGGAATTATGGAACGGAGAAAAGGGATTGGCGATGCTCTTCAGGTACCAGCGAGCTGAGCGAGGGCAACCTGCTGTAATAACCTGGAGAGGAACATGGAAATTGACCCTGCGACCTCGCGTGATCCAGGCTTGGGACTCCGTAGCACTAAGGCATGGCGGCGAAGGACATGTTATTGTCAAGGAGTTGCTGGATGCTGGTGCTTGTATCAAGTCTCATGGTGATGCCATAGGCAATTTGAAACTGTCAAGGCCGGTCATTCGCCCTATCTCATTGCGGCAGATTCAGATGGAGCACATGATTCGAGAAGGAGTGCAAAGCTAATAGCTCAATCTCTGCTACCAGTCTAGGAATATGCGGAATAGCTTAACCGGGTGAAATAGCCCTTATTAGACAAACTAGGATTTTAGAAGGTCAATCTTTAAGGGTGGTCCATGAACATGCTCAGTGGAGACTCCGAGTCATAAGCTTCAAAATAGACGACCAATCCTCCGATATCCCAATAAAGCACCTGCTAAACGCCTATAGTTGGCCGTACCGCTATAGTGGGAGCATCCGTTTATTTGGTTTCCCCTTGCGGATTGAGATGCAACGGCAGAGCGAAAGGACCAAGCGTAGAAGTAACGCTATCATTGGCCTGTGAAATATTAACATGCGTTAGGGAAGATGACAATGTGGAGAAGATGTTAGTGACGACCGCCTGTCGGCCGAGGTTGTTTCCCGTTACCATGCCGAATATAAAGAAAGGGTGAGGGGCGCTGTATGTTGCATTTGAAGGAATATGGATTGCCAAACCCTGTATGGAAGGGCAGAAGTATAGCATGATCTGAGTATTGCGAAGGATTTTCTGCATGGGAATATAGCCAGGCAGTTTGGATAGGTGCTTGGTACGAGATGCTTTCGAATTAGCCGCAAAATCAATACACTAATGCAACGTAAGCTTTCCGTGCCCTACATGCTAATTCAACCTCATGCGTGGCTGAATGGCCGAGAATTTTATCTGATAAATGGTGGTTCAGTGGATGCCAGTAACGTACCGTAGTAGACACGGTATTTGCCAGACTCAGAAATTGCCAGACTACCGGATTTTGCCTAAATTGCTGCCTTTGCAGGAGTTCAAGATTCAACTTAGTAGGATTCTCTCTCATTTAGAAGTCTGACCCCATTGCAGACACCGACAACATTGAAATAAGCTTGCTTATTCCAGCCGTACTGGGCTCACTACACGGCGGGCTCCTGTCCCTGCCAGTCTTTTTCAACACCACGTGATCGCCATTCCCCTTATAGTATTGCTGTCACATTTCATTCCCAAACAAACAAAATCCCTCGGCAGTAGTTGCTACCTTTACCAAAAACAGTAGCAGAACCTGGCGATTTGGCGAGACCCCGGTTACCCCTGCTGTTCAGCCCTACGCCGTACTTCGTATCCTCTTTGCCTCGTCTAAAATCTTACCTGCGCCTCAATCCGCTCCACTGGACTGGGTATTGTTAAGACAGGCGAATCAGAACAAAAACTTGATACTCCTAAACACTGCTACTAGAGCCGAGACTGTTCACACTGCCTAACTATATATTGGAACTTTGCTTATAAAAGTTGAATGTGGTAGATTTTGAATAAGAATGTGGGGTCTGGTACGTATGATTAAAAACCGACCATACAAAATACTCATGACCTAGCTGAATAAGCTTACCCAGGGGATTTTCAAGGGGTTACTTAGCTTAATCTTGCTGAAATTGGGCCTGGACATTGGATAGAAATGGCCCCCACAAACTCCCTTTACCGCACTAGACCAGGCTAAGTTTTTGTTCCGGTATAAACAGGCGAAGGCAACAACCTTCAGAATCAGGAAAAGGGCACATATGATCAATACACGACCAGATTTGAATGTACCCATCCTCGGCAATTTATTCCGCCCCCACGAATTTATGACAAAAGTCTGCGCCGCTGTCTCTCATCAAAACAAGGGTTACAAAGAAGGATTAGTTTGAACTGTAACGGAGATGCCGTAGCCCTAACCACAGGGCTGAGGTTTGGGATCTGGGATTCGTGTGTGATCAGGGATGAATGAAGCTCGTAAGTATATAGATTATGGTCCTGTTAAACTGGACGTAGTCTGGTAGATGGCGAGAGGAGAATGGAGGCTAATAAATCAGAAAGCTCGAAAGACAAACGAGAGAGAGACAGGAAGAGAAACAGGAAGCCGAAAGTGAAGACTGGATGCAAAACATGTAGTAGGTTGACCGTTTCTATCTAAACGAGGAGAGCTTTCTGATTAGCTGCGGTAGAAATTAGGAGAGTCAAGTGCGACGAGACACGCCCCGAGTGTCTCCGATGCCAGAGGTTCGGGAACAATTATTGCGAGTAAGAACCACAGATATCCTGCTACTTAGAAATCCAGACTCTACACTGTCCTTCACTTCTCCTACTCGCCCAGCGACCGAAATAAGAAGTACTGACTCATGATGTTCTAGTGGGTACGAGGACGATTCTTCAGCCCCTGGGAGTCGTAGTCAAAGCCGGCAACGAGAAACTTCAACATCGTCGGACCATAGAGCGATCCTTCCCAAAGACCACCAGCCCAGCAGAGAACTAACGACACCACAAAAAGACCTAGAAATGCAAAACTTTAGCAATGAAGACGAATTCCGGTGCTTCTGCTTCTACCGGGAAGAGGTGGCTCCCCAGTTATCCTATATCAGCCAATCTATTTGGCAGACTTTGCTATTGCAAGCTGGCCAAGACCAGGATTTTGTACGCCATGCTATTATTGCGATTGGAGGTCTAAGTAGGTCGATGAAATTGAAAGAATTGGAAAGGACGGGAGAGGAAAGTCCATCTGATCCCAATGCTGCCTTCCTTTATGAATTTGCACTTCTGCAGTACAACCAATTTTTGGCCGGGACAAAGACGCACATAGCTGTCGCAAAGAGAGACCAAGGGAGACGATTGGCAATGATTTCTTGCTTGCTGGTGGTGTGCATCGAGTCTATGCAACTACACCATCAAAGTGCCCTGCTCCACTCCCAGCAGGGGTTCAAGCTCATCGAGGAGCTGAAGAACGATAATGACACACCGGATCACTGGAATAGTGGCGGCATATCACCATCTGCGCCCAATATCATCGAAGACGAACTTTTGCAGCAATTTGACCGCATGGAGCTTCAGGTCCTGGCTCTATATGATACACGAATGGGAGAGCAGCATCAGATCCTCAAGGACGAGGGCAATTCGTTTGTTAGGAATATGCCGGAGGCTTTTGTGAACATTGACGATGCTAGGCAGTACTTGGAACTAATAATGCGAAGAACGTTTCATTTCATGGCTTACGCACAAGCTGATAAATATGCGCTCTTGAATTTTAAAGAAGTTCAAGAGGATGCTTACCCTAAGGAACTTTCTCGGGCACTTGTTATCCTCGATGGCCTGCAGGTAAGCCATGCTTTCTTAGGTATATGTTGCTGTCGAAACATGCTTCTCCTACTCCACTTTTCATATACACGGAAAGAAGAAATACTGACAGTGGGTTTCCACGCATGAAGGTTCAACAAGAGATGTACGCGGCCGAGAATAGACGCTGGAGTAAAGCATTTGAATCACTATTTCGATCCTCGCTGAAGGATATCAACCATCTGGACGCATTCCAAGTCCTCATGATGAAGATTCATTCGTTGAATACCACGATGCGTCTAAATGGTCACCTTTCGTCTACCGAGCTTATATGGGATTCCTTTGCTCCACAGATGGAAAACCTCGTTGGGATGTGCAGGACGGTGTTTAACCATCCACACGCAGATATCGTTTTTGGTGAAGGAGTCTTTACTTTTGACATGGGCCTGATTTATTCACTGCTCACATCAGCGATTCACTGCCGGGACCGGAGGATTCGGCGAGACGCGCTCGATTTGCTTGGTACGAGGCCTTGGAGAGAAGCTCAGTGGATGAGTCTGCTGTGTGCGGATGTGGCAAGGTTCAACATGGAGACCGAGGAAGATGGTGTTGGGACGGAGTATATTCCGGAGTGGGCCAGAGTTAGGTTGACTGGTCTGGATATCATTGAAAAGGAATGGAGGGGGACTCTGCACGGTATTCGAGGCGTTGGCGATTCCGCTGTTCATATACAGAGCGTGAGAAATTGGTCTGGTATGGGAGACTGAATGGACGCAAAGAGACTCTCTTCTCAAGACATCCCGCCATTTCATCACTTGAATCCATCCCAGACCTTCCCCACAACCTTTCCATTTCCGCCAAACCTTACGCCTTCTTCCCTCAGCAGCTTCAATTTCTTGTCATCGTTCTTGCCCTTCTCTCCACCTCTGCCCCAGCTCCCCATGAAGCCACCTAGCCCACCATCTGCAGCAAGAACCCTGTGGCAAGGAACTTGTGGAGCAAATGGGTTATTCTTTAATGCGTTGCCCACGGCCCTTGGACTGGATGAGAGGTGTTTCGACATGATGCCGTAAGTGGTGTATTGGCCACACGGGACTTGACATAATGCCGTGAGGACCCTCTTCTGGAAGGGTGTTTTACCGGAGAGGGAGATTTTGCGGAGGTAGGGTGTAAGATGGGTTTCTTGTTTGGTGGTGGTCTCTTTGAAATAGGGGGATGTTTCTGCCGTTTCGATTTCAGGCTCATGGAGCGACGCAAGCTCGGTCTTGATAGCTTTTGTTGGCCTTGCTGTATCGTCCCCTGCCGCCCGCTTTCTCTTCTCGTTCGCAATTGGGGCATCCATGATGGCAGTAGCCTGGGTTTTGTCTTTGGTGATTGTTTGATTTGGTTGCTGTGAGAGGTGAGGGAGGGTAGATGTTGCAACGGGTTGGCTTTTGGTTGTAGGAACGGCATAGCAGCCAATCACAACTCGGATCCGGGCCAACACCGGCCTTTAATGTGTGTACCTATATAAATTGAAATAAGTCAAAAGGTGCTCGGCTGTAATGGTCACAAGTTTAAGAAGATATCAGCATCCCGTATCTTTCTAACCATTTCGACCTTCGGGTCACCACCAACAGTGCCCAGTTCGAACACGGCGGTGGCTTCCCACTCGTGTAGGTAACTCACGATGCTGGTGGAGCCTTAAGCAATGAAGAACACTTCTCGAGGGAGGCCTCACTCTGCAGAGAGATCCTCACCGTCGGGTGGCGGTATTGGATTACACTTGTTGCGTGGTTTGGTTATGAGATTTGGGTTGAGCGTCGACTTTTTTTTTGCCTTTTATCTCTTTATCATCTTTCTTTCTCTCAATCTTTTTGCCATCTTTTTTAGTCCCATTTTATCCTTCAGCTCGCTTATTCCCGTTCCACGTTTAAGCGAACTATGTGCACGTGGCGCTCGCTCCATTACTTTCTCCCATTTCAATATTAACAGGGATTCCATAAACAGATTCACATCACCATATTAATAACGCAAGACTTATATTATAATTGTGGAAATGATTGTGGTTACAAGCGCTACTTATTCAAATAACCAGCCGTGAGGCGTCAAGTTTAGTGAAGCTTTTTCCATCTTATTCTCTCCTTCCAACCCCTTTTAAATCTCCTGAGACTGTCTCACCCACACTCTCTTCAAGCTATAAACACACGTTCTCCACCAATCGTCCAACAAGCATCTCGTGCCAAAACCGACAAGCTAATAACACCTATATGCAATCTTGCAAATAAAGGATTGTAAGAAGTAGAATACATATAATAAAGATGGATTGTGAAAGCCATAAAAACGCCCACCTTAAGAGGCAAATTCGTAAATCATAAGTAGTTCTGAGAATGCAAGAAATTGACTCCCTTTCGGAACAAGGAGAAGGAAGGGTATCGAGGGAATGATGAAGAAAGTAGCCCAAAAACGCCGGTAAAGTGTGCATGCAAAACATAAATGAGGAGAGTGAGAATAGTATAGGTCTAGATCATTCCTCCCTCCATACCCTGCATTGCGGCCTTGACCTCCCTAGGATGTCTCTCAGAAGTAGGTGCAACGGCAGGCAGGTTGGGAGTGGTAGCCGTAGATCGGTTTGTACTCCATGGCACACTTTCGTAAGGGCTTTGCTCTTGAGGGCTTCTGGCATTCAGAGGGGACGTTGCGTTCCTCCCACGGCTGGCACTGCGAAGGCGCTCAGCGGCGCGAGAGAATCGACCGGAAAAGCTATTGTCGTTTTCACTGCGTCCACGGTTGTGACCAAAAGAGGATGTGCGCGAATGTGCGAATGGTGGATTTGGTGGTGCCGGCGCTTCGGGAGCGCTTGAAGCCTTTTCATCCTCATCATCCATGACGATTTCGATCACCCCAGAGCCTTGAGAGACGCCAGAGACCATTGACTGTGTGTTTGTATCATTGGGGCGGTACAAGGGGGCTGGTGGGGGAGGGGGTGGCATTGCTAG
>NW_022157382.1:0-25809 GCF_007821495.1 Lachnellula hyalina
AGCAGCTGTCGGGGCGGCGACGCGTGCCGATGCTCGCGTTCACAGACAGCGGCAAGATCCCGTTCCTGCGGTTCAAGAAGCAATCGCCGTACCTGTCGCGGGTGCTGCGGCAGAAGGTGGAGACGAGGGTGCGGCACCGGACTTTGTTGGTCACTCAGAAGGAGGATATTGAGACAGGGTCGATGGAGTGCGAGTGGGAGAGTCTTGTGTGTGATGAGTTAGAGCGCGAGGGGAAGGAGTGGGACGATCCGGATTGGGGCACTGATTCGATGGCTTGGGTGAGCGAGCCGATGGAGGGCTTGGAGAGGACTAAGTCGGCCATGTCGGCGGATAATAATAAGGCTGCTGTGGATTATAAGCGGATGGTGGATATTGTGAACCAGGAGAGGGTGCTGTGGGAGCGTGAGGGAAGGGAGAGGAGGCATGAGAAGAGGGAGGCGAAGTGGGCGGTGAAGAAAAAGAGGTGGGCGAGGGAGGCGGAGGAGTTGAAGATAAAGCAGGCAAAGACGGCTAAGGATTGATAGTGGGATACGTGGTTTACATTGCCAGCACAAAAGGGAAATGGGAATGGGGAAGTGTAAGAAATGGTATTATACGGCGTTTGGGATATACCATAATTGCACCTTCAGCGAGCTGTTCATGCATACAATATATAAATGTTGTGTAAAGCATTGCATTGCATTTCATTCATTTCTCATTTACTGCAAAGAAAGCAGAGCCGCAGAACCGTGAGACCCTGTTTCGCCGCGCTGATGCACCCATAACCGACCGCCATAAGAAACATGTATTGTTCCCTTATTCTTCCCAAGGCAAATCGTGTGAGACTGTCCCACCAAGAGATGTTCTCCTTTCTCACCCATCTCAATAAACATAGAGCTACTTCTGAATTCCAAATCATAGCAAGTCACTGCCACCTAATACGTAGAACCCTCCGCTGGTTGTGGCAGCTTCTTATGGTTAGGGTGTGCCATATATCTCCTCAATTCTATCAGGATAGTCTCCATGGTGTTGCTGTACTTCCAGTCGCTAAGGCACGGCAGCTTGGATGGGTCGACCTATTTACCAAACCGTCAATATCTACTTCCACAGAAAGCAAAAGAAGCTGTGTATACACGTACCACGCCATTCTTCGGGTTGACACACGGCAGGTTGATCTGGTTCTGGAACTTGATGGTCGGTGGCTTGTCTGGGTATTCGGCACCGCAGTGCATGGTCAAGGAGTAGATTCGGTTCTCGTGGACGCTCTGAGAGGGGATAGGGGTTAGTATAGGAGGCTGCAGGAGGGAGGGAGGGGTGGGCACATACGTGGGGAGGACCTAAGATTGTGCCGTTCCAGTTGGACATCAGGAGATCGTCACCTTCAGTAAGACCGTACGAGCATGCCTCTATGATAGTTAAGTAATTTGCGGTTGCACGTATCGAAGGGGTCGTGCTCACCAGCTCCAAGACCCTTCTCTCCCTTCTCCAACTCCTCCAGTAATCTGAAGTTGCGTGGTACTTTAGCTCCCATCTTGCCGGTTGTGTATTGTTGTTGTTATTGTTGCAAGTATTAAAGTTTTTGGAGAAGAATGTGTTGATGAACGATCAGTCCTTTCGTAGACGTTGAGCAGCAATAAAGTTGAGGTACACAGCAGGAAAACGATGATTCAGAAAGTCGATGGAGGGGAGGGGAGGATTGGAGGGGCAGGAACAAACGTCAAGGGCATCGGCGAAACACCGGTGAATTGCCTCAAGGCCACATCCACCTCCTCCAAAAGGGATCACAACGGACTCGCTCTCAGCTTTCATAAAACAATTGATCATGGATATATTGAGCCTAAATTCATAACATGACGGCCCAGATCCTCACTTCAGAGCTTACCAATCTGATACAGGAGAGTAAAAGGAAGCATACGGATCTGAGAAATGTGAGCTTACGTACCCACGCGTCCAAATACCCCTTACTAACAATTCAAGGCCGCTGAAAAGTCTCTAGATGAGCTCAAAGGCCTACGATCAACTTCTGAAGCTCAAATAGCTGCGGGTAAGTCTTCACGTTTACAAGCAATATAGGTTGACTAATTCAGTGCAGATCTCTCTCAACGTCCTAATTTCGTGACACCGTTCCTCATTGCATGCGGGACCAAGAATGTCAAGTTTACGGGCATTGCGATTGTATGCTTGCAGCGACTTATTGTATCCCATGCTCTTCCGAAATCAAGACTAAGGGAAGTACTTGAGGCGTTGAGGGAGGCTACTTCTGCTGGACTAGATGTCCAGCTCAAGATCCTCCAAGCTTTACCTTCTCTTCTCCAAAACTATGCGGATGATCTGAAGGGAGAACTTCTTGCGGCCGCGTTGAACATATGCACAATTCTTCAGGCGAGCAAGAATGGCATTGTCAACAACACGGCGGCTGCGACTCTGCAGCAGCTTGTTGTATCTGTGTTTGACAAGGTTGTGACTGAAGATAGTACGTCCTCTGTCAGAAATGTGATTATTGCATATCTAATACGAGAACAGGGATTGCCCTTGAAGTTCCCACTATTGGCGAAGCCCCCGTTGAGGATGGAACCGTACAACTTCGCGCGGCGGCTCTGGATGCGTACCGGGTCTTCAACGACTTGTGTCTTCTGACAGAGTCCCAGAAACCGCAATTCCTAAGGTCCACGGGCATGCCTCAGACCTTTGGTCTGGAGCTAATTGAGTCTGTTTTGACCAATCATTCGGACATATTTTTAACGCACCCGGAGCAAGCCAATGTCCTTCGTACCAGGGTCATGCCGTTCATTATCAGTTCCCTGTCCGAAAAGCTCAATTTTGCAGTCACTGTCAGAATTGTAAGGATTCTATACACCCTGCTTAGACGACACCTCAGCATCCTTTCATCTGAAGGTGAGATGGCTTTGGGTCTCCTTACGCACATGCTTGACCATGATACTGCGTTGTGGAAGAGGTCTCTGTGCATGGAAGTTCTGAGAGGCATTTTTGCTGACGCAGCGCTCATACGTCGAATATTTGCAACATACGATGCTCAAGAAGGCCGGAAAGCAATTCTAAGAGACCTTGTTGCAGCTTTTGTACGCATTAGTACCGAAAAGCCAGCCGTCATCGGCCTTGGTAACCAGTCTACTATACCAATGTCAAATCAAAGCGGGGGAACAGACCAAGGAATGCTCGAAGCAAGTGGTGTCCCTTCGATGATAAGCAGTTCAATTAGTTCGAGTGAGCCCTCCGCTGGGGTCAGCACTCAATGGAGTACGATGAGAGTTCCGTGCATTGATCAGCTCGACAAGACGGATCCACCCTTGATCCCGGAATCATATATCTACAGCCTCACACTTGCTTGCATAAGTGGCTTCTCTGAAGGTTTGGCGAAGTTCATTCTTCCTTTGACAGTTCCAGAGAGACCTCGAAAAAAGACAGCAAAGCAAGCAGAAACCGAGTCAGCGCCTGAGACTCCTGACAGTCGACCGAATCTGGATAGGCGATCTTCCACTAAGAAGAACCCAGTCCCAGTCAATCCACTAAGTCTCGAAGATCATCCCCTTTTCGACGACGTGAAAATATGTGCTGGAATTGTAGATGAATGCTGGCCTGCGATACTTGCGACTTGCTCGACATTTTTGTATGCCTCACTCGATTCAGACTATTATCATAGTCTGGTTAGATCTTTCCAAAAGTTTACTCATGTAGCCGGCCTTTTACGTCTTGCAACTCCTCGAGACGCCTTTCTGACCACTCTTGGAAAGGCGGCAGTTCCTCCAAATCTACTATCTACAAATACTAGCCAGACGACCGCACCAGCCACTCCTCCTGTAGAAGGTTCGAGTATGTTTAGCAATGCAAGGGGTTTGCTGAGTGTCGACAGCCTGGTCAGCCAAGCTTCTTCCTCTATATCGGAGCGCGGAAGACAAAATTCCATAGAATCAGGCCCAACGTCTCTCAACACTCGGAATCTCCTGTGCCTACGAGCACTTCTGAACCTAGGCATTGCACTCGGCCCAACTTTAAGCTCAGCGTGGGGCATCATCCTGGGTAATTTACAAGAAGCTGACTTAGTCCTCTTCTCAAGCACGAAGTCTGCGAGGACTCCGACCATAACCCCAAAGTCCGACAAACAAAATGCTGGTGACGACTCTTCATTGCTTGTGAACTTCGGCACTGAGATTAAAGCTGTTGAGACAGCTGCTGCAAGACTTCTCGAGAGCACCGTTGACTTTCCGAATGAGTCATTCTTAGAAGTCGTGACCGCGCTTTGCTCACTATTCGGAAGACAAGAGACTCCACAGCTGGTATCTAATTCTATTAGTCCTTCATCTCCTCAGTTGGAAGCACGACGACCCTCAGTACACGCGTACTCGCATAGAAGAATACAAAGTATCAATACTGCGCCCGCTACCCAAAACCAAGAAGATCTGTTTGCTTTGGCAAAACTGGGCGATGTTGCTAGTATCAACATTGATAGGTTTATGGCCTATAGTCCTGATGTTAGTGGCTGGGACGTCCTGACTACAGAAGTTAGCAAGGCAGCCTGTTCTACTACTACTCCCGCATCGGTCAGATTACGAGCTGCAGAGATCATTGTACGACTCGTCCTTGAATCCGCGACTGCAACACTTTCATTACCCGATGAACCTCGTAGCACAATTCAGTTGCGTCTCCTTCAAACTTTCAGGGGAGCATTGCAGCCGCTCGAGTCAAATGAGCGTGATTCATCTGTATCGACTCATGCCACAGATATTGACGTACACAAAGTGATTCTTGAGGGTCTGAAAAGCATTCTGGAACAGTGTGGGGAGACCTTAATCAGCGGCTGGGATATTGCTTTCGAGATAATCGGAAGTGTATTTGTCAAAAATGGCAACGATCACGAGCTCAAGGCCACCACCACTCGTTCATCTCGATTGATTCGATCCTCATTTAACTCTTTGCAACTCATCTGCTCGGATTTCCTCTCCTCCCTTCCCAATTACTGTTTCATTATACTCGTTGACACCCTTTATCATTTCTGCACGCAAGACGACGACCTTAACATATCTTTGACGGTGAAAAAATCTTGCTTATTTCCTTTTATCCGACATACTGACGTTTACAGACTGTAACATTCTTCTGGGTGTTGTCCGACTTCATCTCTGGTCGGACTAGCTCGTTTTCGTTGACTCACAACCTTATCCAGGGTTCTGACGAGAAAAAGCTTGTAGAGATGGCATCTGGAAAGGACCTGGCAATCTCTGATGCTGCGCTATGGATGCTTTTGCTTCTACGGCTGACAGCTGTCACGACGGATGAGAGACTAGAGCTGAGGAACAGTAATACTTTACATTGTCGTTAGCAAGGAACCCGCTGACCGTTGCTACAGGTGCCATACAGACGCTGCTCAGGATTTTCGATGCCTACGGAGACCAGCTTGGCCCAGAAGCATGGTCAATGTGCCTGCAGTCCGTCATTTTCAAGCTTCTTTCATCAATTGAAGAACAATTAGTGACGACGAGTGACCCTGAATCTGAGATATCAGATAAAGATCGAATTGGATGGAATGAGACTACAGTTGTTGTGCTTAATGGTATCACGAAACTACTAGCGGATTACCTAGATACTATATCTAGCCACCCGACGTTTGGGGAATCATGGGAAGCTCTGATTGAGCATTACAAGTCGCTGTTAAATTTCAAAGTCCTTGATATTAACACCGCAGTCTTTGATTCGCTGCGACAGATACTTTCGAGGGGCAACCTTGAACAGTCGAAGAAGACAGACTTCGATCGAGCTGCACTTGACTTGGCATGGGAACTCTGGTCTCAATCTCTGCCTGCTGTTGTACCCGACCCCTCAGATAAGAGATTTGACAACCAGAAGTTCTTGGTGGCATATGTCTCTGCACTGCAAGAGATCTACCGTCTTATACAGTTAGGCCTCAATGCCAAACGAGTGCAAAGAATGCTGACGCTACTTCGAGAAGCGATTCAACAAGCGAGCGCAGCAACGTACTCTGCAGATATTGAATACCTTACGCCATTGCAAACTCAAGTCCTAGAAGCTCTTAAGATGATCCGGACCGATATTGAAGGGGTTCCTGCGGCATTGATCGGCCAGGTATCGGAGTTCGTTGGTCTTGCGTTTGATGAAAGGGATACCAGTCCTGCAAAACAGCGTCCAACCTATGTCGCCCTGTCCAAAGCATCAATGAATTTAACAGTGAACCTCGTCCTTTCCCATTCATTGGACCACGGTATCTACACGAGTGGGGCGTTGACATCAGCTCTGACAGCACTCTCAAGACCAATCGTCCTCAAATACTCCTTCCCCATTACCACAAAGAGCGTATCACCCTGGCGCCAAGCAACAACATCCTCTCTCGCCATCTTAGCCGCAGTACTACCTGTTCTCACCAGGGCCAATCTAAAAGAAGACGTAATTCGCTCAATCTGGGCCTCAATCGTTACGATAGGCAATGCCATAACCACAGCTGACTGTTCCGATCTCGCCCCCACAATCGACATAAAGGCGGACCAGGACTTCGACATAACATGTTTCCTGACCTTGCGCGCACTCATTACCCCAGCTCTCGGCTCACCGGTCATCCCGGACAAAACAAGACGCATATACACCGAATCCCTCTTTCACACTTCTCTAGTCCACGCCCCTTCCCCTACCGACCTCCCCCCGAAGCAAAAACCCCACGACATCCTCTCCATCCTCTCCGCCCCCCGCAAAGGCTCTACAATCGACCCGCCCCCAACTCCCCGCGCAAGTATATCCTACATCTGCCTCTCCACGCTCCTCTCCCTCGTATCCCACCATTCCTCTTCTGCCGCGGAGATCAAGCTTGCACAAGCAGCCGCACCCTACCTAATCCTGCGCGCAGGCCTGACGCTGAGAGCTTATATCGCCGATCAACCACTTCGAGGATGCATGCCGCAGCCGCTAAGCCAGAGGAAGGAGCTGCTGTTCGTGTTGCGGGAGTTGGTGGCGTTGAGGTGTGAGACAGAGGCTATTCCTGAGGCGGACGGGGTGGAGAGTGAGGGCCGACGGCATTTGTTTAGGTTGTATCCGTTGCTGGCACGGGCGGTAAGGGCTGCAGGGAGGGATCAGGAGGTGTTGGAGTGGCTTGGGAGGGCGTTGGATGAAATTGGGGGGGAGTTTGGGGTTTGACGTGGTGGTGGTGGAAGCTTGATCTGTTTTATTTTACATTTGTATGAGTAAGGAATAGAAGAAGACTACTTCAGTGCTTTGCAGGACGTCTTGCTGGACACTTAGATGGGTTTGTGGTTGACTGATTTGAGATTATATTTGTACTTTTTTTATACCGCTACATGAGCTTACTGGTATTGAAAGAAGTGAGTTTTCGCCTCTATACTTATACGGAGTGATGCCTCCACCCTTAACATAATAGATGATACATGCCGCTTCTGTCCACTTGCTTCGCTATTGTACAATTTTTATTTTATCCTATGTTGTTTCCTCACTTCTTCTGTCTCGTAGCCTCGAACGAGCTCAACATGCTCCGCTTCATCTCATCGTTCGGGGACTCCCTTGCTGGTTTCTCGACTTCTTCCGAAGACTGGTGCTCCAGTGCCTTCGCAGCCATGGTCTTTGCCTGCGCATCTCCTACTTTGCCATAAACGGCCATAGCACTAGCAATCATGCTTCCGATATCCCCCACATTGCCAGGCACAACCACAGCCGTGCCCTCCTTAGCAAGATTGCCGAATGCATCCACATATTTCTCTGCGACGCTGAGACTGACAGCACCCTGAGCAGACTCTTGTCCCGTAGCAATACTCTTAGCCACAGCATCAATACCACCAGCAGTAGCCTTGGCCTTTAACAGAATAGCCTCCGCCTCACCAGTCGCCATGTTAATCTGCTCGCTCTTCAGCGCCTCAGAAGCAAGAATAACGCTCTGCTTTCGCCCCTCTGCAATATTGATAGCGCTCTGTCTCTGACCCTCGGAGTCCAAGATTTCGGCTCGTTTGCTTCGTTCCGCGGTCACTTGTCTGTGCATAGCGTCTACCACGCCTTCCGGAGGATGAATGTCTCTAATCTCGTATCGTAGACAGGTGACACCCCAGTCTTTGGCGGCTTCGTTGAGTACGTTCGTAATATTTGTGTTGAGGGATGCGCGCTCTTTGAGGACGTGATCGAGTGTTAGCTGACCGATTTCTGAACGCATGGTTGTTTGGGCCAGTTGCGAGATGGCGTATTCGGCATCTTCGACTCCGTAACTGATGGTAGATTAGTATCGCTATTGCAGATATACTGCCAATTATAATGGCAGAGAGAGAGAGAGCCTTACCTAGCTTTATATGCGTCGAATACTCTGGTATATAGAACTCCATCCAGGTCTAGAGTAACATTGTCTGCTGTAATAGCGCTCTGGCTTGGAATCTCAATCGCAGCCTCCTTCAAGCTCTTCACATATGCTATCCGATCGAGAAAGGGTACCAGAATAGCTAAACCAGGCGCAAGAATCCTGTTGAACTTTCCCATACGTTCCACAATCCATGCTGTCTGCTGGGGCACGAATCGAATAATGGTATTGGCAGGAAGGGAGGGCCGTTGGAAATATGTAGTCGGTCCATTTGAGCTACCACCTATCCCCAACAGACCTGAGCTTGGAGCGGAGGCTCTTGGAGTAAGGTGTAGTTGTCTACTTTGAAGGGCAGACAGTCTTGAAGTCTTTGATTTCGAGAGGTGTCGTATGGCCAAGGTGGCGGATGGCATGCCTCTGTTGACCATGCCAGGACCATTTAAGGCCATACGAGAGGCTGCTTGCAATGCCATTACGAGAAGGTCAAAACTGTGGTGCGAGGTTCTTGTTGTGTTCTCTGTAGCTCTCTGCCTTGTCAGCAGGCCGCGGTCGAGGCTAAATTTTGGTACGCGAGGCAATCATGAGGCCTGAATCGCGCCTTCCCAAACTACAGTATTCACTGCATTGTACAACCCTGCCCATCAAAGCGCCTGCATGCTAGAATTAATTTCTTAAATCGTTCTCCCGCATCCAAGCTTATTTACGCACAATATCCTCGAACGTACAGTCTACGTTACGACGAGGGATATCGAGGGGCGCAAGCTGACAGGAGGTCAAGATGTCCGAATACTGGAAATCTACCGTGAGCGATCTTCCGGAGTTTTTCAAAGGGTACTGCTAATATTTATATAGCCCAAATACTGGTGCAAGCACTGCAAAACTTATGTCCGGGACACGAAGCTGGAAAAGACAAACCATGAAGCCACTCCAAAACATCAAGGCAACCTCAAGCGCTTCCTGCGAGACTTACATCGAGGCCACGAGAAAGAAGAAAAGGACAAGGATCGCGCAAAGTCAGAGGTAGCACGACTGAATGGATTAGTTGCAGGTGAAGGTTCTGGGTCTGGATCTGGATCTGGGGGAAGCTATTCAAGTTCGGGATTCGGACGAGGGCCTACACCTGTACCGAAGCCACAAGCTACAGCTGGACAGAGAAAACAACAACTGGCGCAGCTGGCAGAAATGGGTGTTAGTATACCGGATGAGTTTAGACCAGATATGGCTATGGCTGGAGAATGGCAGGTCACTGCGGAGCGAATTGTCGAGACGGACGGAGAGAAGAAACCCGAAGCAATTGCTTTGGGAGTAAGGAAACGGACGGTCGAGGAGGATGAGGAAGAAGCCAAAGAAGCTAAGAGGTTGAGATGGGGTTCGAGATTCAAGACACATCCGGCGGAAGAAGACACCGATGATTTGGATGCCTTATTGGCCAATGCTACAAGGAAGGATGCAGTACCTGCTGTTAGTATTGAAGTTAAAGAGGAAGTCAAGCAGGAGGTCAAGGAGGAAGCCGACGGCGATATACCAAAGGTTGGGGAAGTCAAAAAAGAAGCATCAGATGGAGATACCAAGATCACCGAAGTTATCCCGCCTTCAGATGCCATCATCAAACCTGAGGGAGAGGAGGGCGCTCCTGGCGTTGTGTTCAAGAAACGCAAGGCCAAGAATATTCGACAAAAATGAATAAAAAACAAAAGTTAGTTCCCCCTTTTGCTTACCAACTTCTACATACGTGGTCTTTATCTATTACCAATAACGTCCTTTGACTCGGCTTTACGAGTATATCTTGTAACTGTCTTATGTCCTTCGGAAAATTTTTCCTTAGGCGTACAGGCAGGGGCGCACGATTATCCCTGACAGTGGCTGCCGGCTAGAGGGGCAAGTACCCCGCTGTGCCTCCGCTGGGCACTGGAGCAGTGACATAAGTGCTGTGGGTCTAGAATTGGACCGGATTATTAAGAGTCGAATGATGCTACTGTAGAGATGGCGTAAAAGAACTGACATCCACATGCATTTGTCAGGCAGGTCATGAAACTAAGTTTCCTTATAAGCAAGTACCTATATGAGTAGAAAATTCCGTACTCGGACGGCTTCCTTACATTCTTCGAGACAAGCGCTATTTACCGAAACCCATCCATCTTGACTTCAAACATTTACTACATTAACGCGCTACAACATGAAGGAAGCAATTGTCGCAAAGGGTCCAAAGGTCACAATCCACGATGTCCCTGTCCCGAAACCAAATGCGGACCAGGTTCTGATCAAAGTAATCTACTCTGGGTCGAACCCCAAAGACTGGAAGTTACCGGAGATGGGCAACACGCACAACTCTGGCGATGATATTGCAGGTCTCGTCGAGGCAGTTGGTGAAAATGTTACCGAGTTCAAAAAGGGAGATCGAGTTGCTGCCTTTCACCAAATGGCGGCCCCCAATGGAAGCTTTGCTGAGTACGCAATTGCATGGGACCACACAACCTTCCATTTGCCAACGAAGACCAGTTTTGAAGAGGTGGGACCTTTACCAGGGCAAATTCGACGTCAAAGTTAAGCTGATAGAAAATTAGGGCGCTACAGTTCCACTTGCAGCAATGACCTCTGCTATAGGCATGTACTTGCGCCTTGGTCTTCCGGAACCTTGGGCTGCAACGACTACTCCTATCCCTTTAATAGTCTATGGCGCATCTGGTGCAGTTGTAAGTGTAGCTGGCTTGAAGAAACGCAATCATCATAGCTAATTCTTTATACAGGGAGCTTATGCGGTCAAGCTCGCTCGGGCGTCGAATATCCACCCAATCATCGCTGTTGCAGGAAAAGGTCAGAACTTCGTTGAATCGCTCATTGACAGAAGTAAGGGCGATACAATTGTCGATTACAGAAACGGGGACGATGCGGTGGTATCTGGTATGAAGGATGCACTGAAGAAGGCTGGAGTGAACGAGGTTCGTTACGCTTTTGACGCAATCAGCGAACACAACAGTTTTATGAACATTAGCCAAGTGCTGGCGAAGCAAGGAAGCAAGATCACTCTAGTTTTGCCATGGGGAGACTTTTCGGCAATTCCCGATTATATTAAGCAGGAAATAACTATGGTTGGCTGCGTCCACATGGATATAGAGGCAGAAAGTTCGGAGGGCAAGGCTGGCATCAAGACTGGGGCCAAGGATTTCGGTTATGTGTTCTTCCGACTCTTCTCCCGGGGACTCCAGGAAGGATGGCTTACAGCTCATCCATATGAAGTTGTTCCAGGCGGCCTGAATGGTTTGGAGACAGCGCTGTCGAACTTGAAGAATGGAGTGAACTCGGCTACTAAATACGTCTTCAAGATTGAGGATACTAAGTAAGGCATTAAGTCCTGATAGCAATTGAAGGAGCGATATTTGAAATCCTATATAAAGCTAGCGATGCTATAGGTATTCAAAGAATACCCTGCGTAAATCATGAGCCTGTAGAACCGTTTGAAGAATGAATATATCCACTCCACTCCCTTTCATCCTTGCTTGTTTTGTGAAACCTGCACCGCTTATTATTTAGACGCCGTTTTTTCTAAAACAAGCGCCTTGGGTGAAGCCAAGCGAAGTGCTTACAGCAAGTCATAAAAATAGTCGCGACAACGCGACGCTGTGATCAACTTGCCAGCAACAACCCGATGATGCACATCCACCATTTCTCTCGCCGCAACCATGAAATTCATTAAGCCCAGTTGGCTCACCCATTCCGGTAAGTCTAATTGAGTATTTGATCTCGATGGCACTCAGTCACAGCTCCAGAACACCTGGCTAACTTCTGCGCCTCGTCGCGCGCCAACGCCTAGGAGAACAGAAAGATTTCGAGGTCTATAGTTGTCACGTATCGCCGGATGGGAGCAGGCTCGCTACTGCGGCAGGAGGTAAGAGATCCATAGAAAAGAAATTGAGGGCGCAAGGGCTGATGGGGTGCTGCGACAGATGGCCATGTGCGAATATGGTCCACCGATGCCATTCTCCAGGCAGGAGATCCGAACTACTCCAAGCCCAAGCAGTTATGCCATATGAGCTATCATTCGGGGACGATTCACACTGTCAGGTTTTCCCCAAATGGACGTTGGCTGGCGTCGGGCGCAGATGACAAGATTATCTGCATTTACCATCTCGATACGAATCCGCCAGCGCATTCCGCTTCATTCGGTATGCGAGACTTGAAGCGATGCTATGAATCAAAAATAGTGGCTAATTGGCGAAATAGGAACAAATGAACCACCGCCCGTTGAGAATTGGAAAATCCTAAGGCGGTTGATTGGACACGAAAACGATGTACAGGATCTGGGTTGGTCCTACGATTCCTCGATACTGGTCTCCGTCGGCTTGGATTCGAAAATCGTAGTTTGGTCTGGGCATACATTCGAGAAACTGAAAGTGCTGTCTGTTCATCAAAGTCATGTTAAAGGCATTACATTCGACCCGGCGAATAAGTACTTTGCGACTGCCAGCGATGATCGCACAATCAAGCTCTTTCGTTTTACATCTCCGCCTCCTAATGCTACCTCCTACGACTCGATAAATAACTTTGTTCTCGAGCATACCATCGTTGCACCCTTTGCGTCGTCCCCTCTCACAACCTACTTCCGAAGGTGTTCTTGGTCGCCGGATGGAAATCACATTGCCGCAGCAAATGCGGTCAATGGACCTGTGAGCTCAGTCGCTATTATAAATCGAGGATTGTGGGATAGTGATATAAATCTTATTGGCCACGAAGGACCGACGGAAGTCTGCACGTTCTCTCCACGTTTGTTCAGCAGGCAGGAGTTCACCCCGGAAACTACAGATAATAGCGGTTACAGCACCCAAGCGCTGGTTACGGTTATCGCATGTGCTGGACAAGACAAAACTTTGAGTATTTGGAATACTAGTTCTTCGAGACCTTTGGTGGTATGTCAAGATTTGGCTGCGAAATCGATATCGGATCTTGCATGGACTACGGATGGCTTGACGATTTTTGCATCAAGTTTGGACGGCAGTATTATTGCTATTGAGTTTGAGCCAGGCGAGCTTGGTCATATTGCTCCCTGGTCGGAAAACGACAAGGCTTTGCAGAAATTTGGTGTTAATCGAAGGGGTGTTGGTGTTGTAGAAGATGTTGCTGCGCTGCTTCTTGAAGATAGAAGTAAGGCTGGAGAATTACGAGGAGCTGAGGGGCGAATGGGCGCGCTCATGGGAGATGTGGCATCGAATCCCCCACCTGTATTGAATGGAAATGGAAATGGAAATGGAGCTTCGACACCAATGGCCGGAATAGTTCCTTCTCAGCCGTTGATACCAAACGGACGCCCGGCGCAAGATTCACCCGCCCCAACACCTGCACCGGCTGAGGATATAAATTCTGCTAAACTGGATGCCATGAAGCAACGTGTGACTATTACAAAGGAGGGGAAGAAGAGAATTGCGCCACTGCTTGTTTCATCATCTGGCACGGGATTATCATCACTACCCCAGTCCCAGTTGATGGCAGCAAGTTCTAGCAACGCCCAGAACGACGCTCCGCATTCAATATTAGATCTGTCGAAGCCCTACGACGGCCTTCCAAGGGGAGGTTTATCAGCCATGTTGCTTGGAAACAAACGAAAGGCTGTTGTACTGGACGACGAGGAACTCGAGGACCAACCTAACAAACGACCTTCTATGGGACAATCTAATGGGCCCGTTCAGATTATGGTCAATGGAGTCAATGGTTTAGAGCCTGCGATCCCCGCCCCGCCCCAAAATGGAATCGTAGTGACCCCCGAGTTCATTCGACCGGCGGTCATCAACCCCGCTCTTTCTGTCAGCCAAGTGCGATTAGGGGTTCCTAAAGTACGAACACATATTTTAAGATCCCTTGATCGTGGTACTTTACCACCACCAAATCCTGGGACCAACGGTAATAACGGAGTAGAAGAGTCTTCGAAAGCCGTAGACGATGTTATTTTCGAAGCTCTGAACCCTGGTCCTAATCCAGCACAAATAAGAGATCCATCCAAAATCAGTGCGACAAAACGAGGCGTCACTCTATGGCAAGACTTTCTGCCTAGAGCAGTTATTCTCGTTACCGGAAACAAGAATTTCTGGGCGACTGCGTGCGAGGACGGAAGCATTTACACCTGGACTCCAGCTGGAAGAAGACTACTTAACGGTTTAATTCTAGAAGCGCAACCTGTCATAATTGAGTGCAGAGGGTGGTGGCTGCTTTGCATCACGGCAGTTGGCATGTGTTACGTCTGGAATCTCAAATCACTTTCAGCACCGCACCCCCCTGTGTCTCTTGCGCCGATATTGGACATTGCGATGCACTCTCTAGGTACACATACCACAAGTGGTCCGGGTGTAACATCTGCACACTTGAATTCCAACGGCCATATTATTGTCACGTTGAGCAATGGCGACGGATACCTTTACTCGCCAAAGATGTTCGTGTGGCAACGCTTATCAGAGGCTTGGTGGGCCGTCGGCAGTCAATACTGGAACTCGAACGACTCTTCGATCAGCAGCTTACAATCAACTGGTGTTGGTCCTGACTCACGACGCGATGGCGAGGTCACTACCTCGAATATTTCTGCTGGTATTATCCCCTACCTCGAGCGCCATACAACAAATGAAGTACTGCTCAAAGGAAGAGCGTACCATCTCCAACGTCTTATTAAGAGTCTGCTCGCTCGAGATGGTTTCGAAACTTTTGAATCTGGTGTTAGTATTGCTCATCTCGAAAACCGCGTTGCAGCAGCTCTGCAACTGGGTGCCAGAGACGAGTTCAGGATATATTTAGTCATGTATGCGAAGCGATTAGGTGCCCAAGGGCTGAAGACAAAGGTTGAGGAGCTTTTGCGGAGTATCATGGGTGGTATTCTCAAAGAAAAAGAAGGCCCAGACTCTGAGAAAGGCGAGGGCTGGCTCAGTGAAGATGAGGAGCTCTGTGGTTGGGATAGGAAGGAGCTCCTGAAAGAGGTTGTACTAATACTTGGTAAGTTTCCCTCGCGCATGCAGTTTGACTCAAGCTAACTTATATCCAGGGAAATTCAGAGACTTGCAGCGATTGACAGTCCAATATGCAAGAGTTCTTGGCCTCGAGGACGATGAAAACGGGGCTTGAGCTGTTGTGTACTTGCTCATTTTGCGATGGCGTTTTAGGTATTTGGGGTGTCGCCAGTACAGGGCATAAGGAATTCCGGATTCAGACACCAATGTATCAATGTATATCAAGAAATTTTGTGCCATAGCTCATAAAAAAAAGTGAGCTCTTCTCCTGAAGCCTGCGTCTTATCAAGTACGCCATTCAGGTGCAAGAACTTGTTACATAAATCAGCGAACTTCTCATCGAAACTAGGTAAGTACTCGGATTTCTGCTTTACCGTTTCCTTCCGTAGCAAGTGCGATAGGGGAAAATAGAGGAAACAAGCTCGATATCTTCAGATGAACGCCTTGGTACCTCTTTCCTCGACAGGTATTAGCTGATTCGTACCTTCCGTTTCCATCGTCAACTCAACAAATTCTGGTCGTGTCCCATTCTCAAGACGCAATGCACCCGACGTTCTTGGTACGAACATTTCAAACATGCCAGAACGAAACTTTAGGTCGTTCAGCGGCCGTTCCTTTCTTTCCTATACGCCCATCCGCTCCATCTCCTCTGGCAGCAGCAAATGGTCTTCCCTTAGTCCTTCCACAGATTCGACAGCATCCTGGCCCACGCCTTCGAAATCACTGAAGGGAAACTCGAGGTGTCCTCGCATATTTTCTGTACCCGGGTTCGCTTCCATTCGGCAGCAGTAAGTTCACATGTGACTTACAGTGACGGGTCATTCCTGACAACCTGGCAGTGCATCTCCCAAACAAATTGCCTTCGTCCTCGCCGGCATTGCCTTTCTGCTTGTGCTCCTGCTACCAGCCCATACGAGCCAACGCTCCTCTATAGCAGACGTCCATTCCCTAGGTGGCTCCCAACCAATTCGTGCCTACTTTCCCGAAGATGCCAATAAGAAAGGACCGGATCCAATACGATGGCTTGAACAGAACTCTAACAACAAATATGCTGTATCGAAGGGTCTTCCTGCTCCCTCGTTGGGTTGGAATAGAAGGCCGAAGGCGGCGTTGATTAGTCTAGTGCGGAATTCGGAGCTGGAGGGTATAATGCAGAGTATGCGACAATTGGAGTTTAGGTGGAATAGGAAGTATCAGGTAAGTTGAGACATTGTTACTGAAGAAACCGCTAATTTTGGCAGTACCCATGGATCTTCTTCAATGACGAGCCGTTCACAGAAGAATTCAAAGCCGCGACCAAGAAACTTACATCTGCGAAATGCTACTATGAAGTTGTTCCGAAAGAACATTGGTCACTTCCTGACTGGATTGATCAGGGGAGATTCATGAATAGTCTAGAGTATCTCGGAACTATTGGTGTCGGGAAAGGGTGGCTGGTCAGCTATCATCACATGTGCCGCTGGAACAGTGGGTTCTTTTACAAGCACCCCTTTCTGAAGAATTATGATTTCTATTGGAGGGTTGAGCCAGATGTAATTGTTCCATCCCCAATCTCCACCACAAGCTGATACATTTCCAGGTGCACTATTTCTGCGACATCGACTACGATGTCTTCCGCTTCATGCGGGACAATAATCTCAATTATGGCTTTAATATGAATATCCTCGACGATGCTCGCTCGTTTCCCTCCCTCTGGACTCGTACCCGCAACTTCGCAGCCACTCACCCACATCTCATCCATCCTGAAGCAGACCTAGGCTGGCTGCTTGACCCATCAAATGGCGGAGAATATAACAGCTGTCAATTTTTCTCCAACTTCGAGATCGGCTCTCTGAATTTCTGGCGCGACGAAGCGAACGAAGCGTACTTTGACTGGCTTGACAAAGCGGGCGGCTTCTACTATGAGCGCTTCGGTGATGCTCCAGTCCATACTCTGAGTGTTTCAATGTTTCTCCCCAAGAGGGAGATTTGGTATTTCAGGGATATTGGGTATCAACACGATATAAATCATCATTGTCCCCCGCATCGAGAGGGGAAGTGTAGTTGTGAACCAACGAGGATAGATGAAAATTTCTATAGACTTGTTCCGTCGGAGAGCACGCAGAGGAAGCCGAGTGATACCTGTATTAGGCAGTTCCTTGGAGGTGAGTGGTTGAAGAAGAAGGAGGGTTGGACGATGTTGGGAGAGAAGGCTTTTGGTGGGGATGGATATCATGGGTATGAGCTTGTTGGAGATGAGTGAGAACTAGGCATGTATTGAACAGTTCCACAGGTCCAGATATATGCTTCATTTGATTACTTAAGAGCGATATACCAGACCCTCAATACTAGCTGTGAGGCTCGAACAGAGACTTATATCAGGGTGACTCAGCTCAAGATAGGGGCAACGTTATAGAATTGCTACGCTTTTCATCTCGAGTAAAGATTAGCATACCTTACTCAAGTATAGTCGTTATGCTTCCACCAGGTCCCATTTCCGCATACGACTGCGACCCAGAGCCACTCCTGACCGCCTGGTGTTACTTATATATACAGCTACGGCTAAGATTCACTTCTCACCGCCCAGGTTCACAGACCCCAATGTAACCCAAGATAAGCAAAAGCTCGTCAACAAATACATGGGCGGCCACTTGGCTTGGTGGTTCAGGTCAAAGTGTATTCCTTGTGTGAAGGAAGTCTGGGCTTCGACTTTAAGCTAAAAAATTCGACAATGCAAGGGAGCTTAACTTGCAGATCGCCATTTCTCTCTCTCTTCTGGTCAATTGATCGATCGATAAAAAAACCAACCTCTTGGAGGGCGGGTTTCTAGTCAGACTAGCGCTTCGGCGGTGGTCTTGGATAGTTTTGTCGGTTTGGTTGGTGGATGTTCTTTGTTGTGTTTTTTGCGGGGGTGCTAAGGGGAAGTTGGGGACGGAGTATATAAGTTCAAATAGCAAAAGCATTTAGTAAACAGATCAATTAAACATTGGTTTGCGGGGTGCCTTCAGCAAGGAGGATGAGGCCCGAGGGAGCAACGGATATTCACTAATGGAAAAGAACTCCAAATGAGGACATCTTTTTTGGTAAGATTGCTTCGTTTATCTATATATAATTTTCAGGTTCTGTTTATACAGAATACCTTTTTATCAAGTAAATGATAAACAGCTCACGAACTTTTAGGGGTAGAGAGGCGAGAAGGGGAAGGAGGGATGCTATTCATCAATGGGCCAAGACTTTGTGGTCTTGGATTTATATTGATAGTTACCTAGATAGGTCATAGATGGAGAATGAGGGATATCATACAAGTGAAGATATTCCATGCTGACTTCAAACAATATGAAGACTCGTGTCAACTAACCCCCAATGTCGGTTTCGCATACTGACTTCCACGTATATATGATTTCTTCTAGAGAGCAGCTTTTCGTCGACAACTTGATGGTATTCACCAATGCACTCGCTAGCAGGCATGCAGGCAGGTATAATTGTCTTAAGAAGAGCCCTATCATGTCATATTTCTATTGCCCCAAGCACTATGGACGCCAGCCGGTTCGGAGTGGATAATTCCCTCCAAGCTTCCTTGACTAGAAATCTAATTCCTAACCATGAATTCCATCTCGCTAAAAGACAATCCGCAACTGATACCCCGTTTAACACCAGTTCCAGTCTTAATGCTACACTAACTAACATACATGTTTCCACTTCTTCCCCTCGCAAATTTTCTCCTCTGTCAACACCCTTATTTATGAATAAGATCCATATTCTGTATCGGCCACGGCCGCATAAAAACATCCGAAGGCCTCGGATGAGGATCAACCTCTTCAATCTCATACTTATATTTATCCAAATCAAGCGTCACAGAAGGCTTCCCAACACCCCACCCAGACATCCCCCCACGCCTCCCCAATAAACATCCCCGGGTGGAAAGCAGTCATCAGCAGAGTCGCAAGAAGCATCATCCCGCCTTCCAGAACCATGAACGCTACCTCGTTATTCGCGAGCCGCGACTTGAAGCCGTTTGCTAGCTCCGCGACGCGGAATATGGAGCGCGTGAGAATGAGGAGCGTTGCGAGGATGAATGCTGGGTGGAAGTTAGTTTGTGAGAAGCAGGCAGGACAGAAGGAGGCGGGGGCATACCAGCGAGGAAGAACTTGAATCCCCTTGCATCAGGCGGTGCTTCTTCGAGGCTTTGCTTCGCCCAATTCGTGGCACGAAGGACCCTCCTATCTCTGCGCACATTCCATAGAAACTCCCCGACGAGGCCTATGAAGACCGTCAAAGATATGACCTGAAAAGCTAGACCAGCTACCATGACATTGGTACCCATCTTCGCGCTCGCAAGTGTCGATGCTGTATCTGCTAGGGCGCCGCCCACGGCTTGCAGAACTAGAGCGATAGAATCGGCTGCGATGAAGGCGAGCGTGTATTGCTTGGGCGTGATGCGGGAATTGTGCGATCCGTAGTGCATGATAATGCGAGAAAGAGTGAGATACAGCGCTGCTGTGAAGAACACGGGAGCGATTGTCAGGCAGATGATATTTCTACCGCTCACATTAGCACGAAATCCCCTCTTCTTTTTGCAGAGTATTTTGGAAAACCTACATCAAGAAAGGACCGGAGGCAAATAGCACAAAGTGCATTTGCACACGAGCACAATACCCCACGATCTCGAGAATCAATCCACAGCTCATAGCGACCGTGAAGCTATGCGTGCGATAGAAACCCCAGAAGATAATTTGAGCCACCAGGAGAACCCCGAAAATCGACGTCAGGGCAAGGTTGCCAGCGTACGTTGGAACATATTTCAGCACCGCGTAATCGAGAGAACACAGCTCTGGAGTGCATTGTGAGAGCAAGGTGACGCTGGGATTTATGCCAGGTAGACCAGTTACATTGACAGACATGATGATAGATACCCTTTCCTCCACAATATCGACAAGTGAAATGAGTGTGAGTTGTTTATAGCATAGAAAAGGAGCGTGAGATGATTCGAAAATCAATTGATTGATTGAACTTTCAATCCGGGGATGTCATGGGAAAGGAAATATACTTATGGGATTCTGGCCGCCAACGGCGTTGGGTATAACACAGGGAAAGGAAGAAACAAAGGATTTGTTCGACGTTGGGGGTGCATGAGGCTGAGTTGCGATCCTGCGAATTGCTTAGCGAAACGACTCCTGCGGTGTCATTCGTCGAGTTCAGCCCTGATGGATCAACGATCTGCTGAAAATAGTTCTCTGGGATCTCAGGCGGGGCTTAAACTTGCACAAGCTTGTTTGAATGTAAGATTGTGGGGTTGTCGTTTCATTGATCGTCTGGCTAGAATGCTTAATTGCCGCTTGGACAGCTTCCACGGCATTTGCCCAGAGGTCAAAAAGAGCTAACTGCACGTTGTCGCTTTGCATCAATGGTCATCCTAGTCTTTGGACGCCAAAAATTGTTGACTGCATCATTGCAGTAAAGCGTTGGTAGAAAATCGCTGGAATATCTGGGAACTCACTATCAATCACTACGTACCCAGTGACAGCGATGCTTCGGGCCTGGTGGATGAGAGGGATGGGAGCTACCCAATGCAACACATGTATGTAGGTATCGCAAGTTCTATTATACAGTCGACGATGCGTTCTAGATCCAAGCGAACAAATGCAGCTCGTGTACTCGCTGGTACGTATATGTACATCTCTCTATGCGCCGAACTTTGACTCCTTGTATGGGTATCTGACCTCGTCGTCCTTCCTCAACCACATCTGCTTCTTCTTTTTGGATGGCACATGCTCCACCCAGACCTGCTTCGCTTTATCCTTCATGAACTTGCGTATAAATCTGGGGTCCCATAGCTCGCTGGCTACTCCTAGGTCTTTGCAGCATCGCATCAGGGCATTTGACTTGCAGCCTTCGGTGGCGGTAGGAATGCCCTCGGGGGAAAAGTAATCTTGTTCGCCTCGTGCTACGGATACTAACCTGCAGATCGAATAGCTGATTAGTCCCCGACCTGGTTCAAACAGTACATACAACAGAACTAAACTTACCTTCCATGTGCGACGAGTGCGTATTCTCTAGTGATGCTCTTTGGGGTAACAATTGTCTCCCCTCTTGGTGCCAAACCCCAGCCTCCTGGTCCAAACGACCTGTTCAATATCCTCCTGTACTTGATCTCGGGCAAATATATAATCCCATCTGGTTTGACTTCCACATCATCGAAAGGTATAGGCGCGAGCAGCACATCCGCAGCCTCCTTTGAGAAAGGCTGGCTTGACAGTCCGTGAAACGACCGAGTCCAGTCCACCTGTCTGACCCCTTCGTCGAGAATGAGAGGCTCATCTGCCAGGCCGCTGCTCATATCTTTGATTGGCGATTGATCATCTATGGACGCTGGCTTCGCAGCAGGTTTCGGTGCAGGAGGTGGAGGTGGTGGAGACTTCGTCGCATCGTTGGTCTTGCGGGCATATGGAGCCGCCGCATATCTCGATGTTGAGGAGAATGGTCTATGAAGGCATTGCGAGGCCGTCGGTCGGGAAATACTCGATCTTAATAGCCTTGATTGTACTGAAGACGCTTCTGATAGCCCAGAGCGTGCAGCTCTTGGAATTAGAGTTGCCATGGTTGATGTTGGACGGAGGTTGCACGCGAAGGTCGCGCGATGTCTTCAAATATCGCGCTGGAATCTTGGCGACAATATTTGGGGAGAGAGAAAAAAAGCATCAAATATATTCCAAATCATAAAACGCAAAGAAGGGGTTTGACCATGGATAGTAAATAGAGGAGATGTTATATTGATGTTTCTACAGTTTGTTGGTATAATTGACCCAAGGGCCCTCTCTTCGTAAACTCCATGATCACAAGATTTTCGCCACCAATCACACATCTTTCATTCCCGTCCTTTGATCATTCTGATGCTGCTTCCAACACTTCCTGAAAACCTCCAGCTATAGAGAAAAGACGAACGTCAGCCTGCGATTCATTCCCCATGGTTGACTGGCACACGTGATGTCAAAGGCTAAAGCTAAAACCTCAAAAAGGCTGATTTCCTCACCTCGTTCTTGCATAACCTCCAGTCCTTCTTGTCATAATAGCAATCGTTCATCTTGGTATTCTCCGCTGTATAGATTGTAAGAAAACGAATCTGGAAGATCGAAGCTCGGCATTATCCACTTACCCGCACAGCCGGTACTGAAGATCCGCTTGTCCCTGCATGAAGCCAGTTGATTAGTGTGTTGGGACTTGGGTCGTTGGGATCAGTCTTCTCACCAGTCATCAGGCTCATCATCATCTTCAATTGCTGCCACCTGCTTCGAATCGCTCTCTGATTTCGACATTGCTTGGATTTTGGATATTTAAAAGAATCGTAAGGTGTCGGAAGGGTCGGATTTCTCGGCTGATACCCGGCCAAGCAATCGTCAACATGGTGACCAGAAGAATGAATGTTTTGGTCTATTCTGGTATGTGGCCTCAATTACAAGTAGGAAAAAAACTATTGTTGACGCTCAAAACAGGCAATGGAAGTACTATCGAGTCTGTTAGGCACTGCTTGTATACACTTCGTCGTTTGCTAGCACCAAATTATGCAGTCATTCCCGTGACAGATACTGTTATTCTTAAGGAGCCTTGGACGTCTTCTTGTGCCCTTCTGGTTTTCCCTGGGGGTGCCGATCTAGGATATTGTCGGTCTTTGAATGGCGAAGGCAATCGGCGAATTGAGCAATACGTCCGTCGAGGTGGCGCTTATCTTGGATTTTGTGCCGGAGCCTACTATGCGAGTTCACGGTGCGAATTTGAGGTCGGAAATGGGAAACTTGAGGTTGTTGGACCTCGAGAGCTATCCTTCTTTCCGGGAACTTGTCGAGGCTGTGCATTCAAGGGCTTCATTTATCACAGTGAAGCTGGAGCCAAAGCAGTGGAGCTGAAGGTCATCAAAGAAGCATTTAAGACTGGGATATTGCCACAAAATTTTCGGTCCTATTACAATGGTGGTGGCCTTTTTGTGGACGCGGGCAAATTTGCAGATAAAGGTGTTGAGATTTTGGCAACGTATGCGGATCAGACTGATGTGGAAGGAGGGGATCGACCTGCCGCAGTTGTATATTGTAAAGTTGGCGAGGGCGGGGCATTATTGACAGGTCCTCACCCAGAGTAAGCTCCCCCGCCAGTGTCAAATTACCCACTAACGAACGATTTGATTAGATTCGCTGCGGTAAACCTCGATCCCAACTCTGATGGGCCAGGATATCCAAAAGTTGTCAAGGCAATGGCTGAGGACGATGAATCTCGAGTGAACTTTCTAAAAGGATGTTTAGCAAAGTTAGGGCTTGTGATTAGTCAGGAGACATCTTCGGTACCTTCCCTCTCTCGCCTTCATCTCTCATCACAGCATCACTTTTCCATCTCAGAATTACTGGCATCATGGGAAAGCATCATCAGCAAGGAAGATGGTGAAGAATACATCCGAGCAGAGCATGACACTTTCCATCTTGAGAAGCAAAGTTCACGATGGTCACTAGGGTCCCTTGTTAAATCACTTCCTTTGCCTAGAGTGTCTAGGGAAGGTGAGGAGCATGTGGCTGACCAAACGGCCGATGCGGTGTCGGTTGACAGAATAGTCGATTATAGTACCATCCCCAAGCGCATCATCCCACACGAGACAGAATGGCCAGGAACAAAGGAGACGCCCTATTTCAATCATCACTCATTTTATGCAAATTTGCAACGGTATCAACGGGAGGGAACTGGGGAGGCCGAGGAATTTGGGAACACCTTACTTTACGGAGAGGTTGTGACCAGCACCAATACTTTATTAGACAAGTAGGTACTAAAAGGTTCTCTTGAAGGAATGATGCTGACTAGAAGAAGGAATGCAAAGCTTCTCGCCCACCTCCCCACGGGCTTTACTTGTACAGCTACTACACAAGTTGCTGGTCGTGGCCGTGGCTCGAATGTTTGGGTTTCGCCGGCTGGATCATTGGTCTTTTCAGTCTGCATGAAGCACCCAATGGCGCTGAACCCTACCGCACCTGTTGTCTTCATACAGTACCTGGCAGCTATAGCCATCGTCGAGGGCATCAAATCATATGACAAGGGATACAAGAACGTACCAGTAAAACTGAAGTGGCCGAATGACATATGTAAGTTCGACGGTCTGAGGAAAGAGTCCAGCTAACCCAACCAGACGCACGAGATCCTTCGAAACCTGGCAAAAAAGAATATGTCAAGATTGGCGGAATCCTCGTCAACTCATCTTACTCAGCTGGAAACTACGACCTCGTCGTTGGAATAGGCCTCAACACCACCAACGCAGCCCCAACCACATCTCTCAACGCTCTTCTCCCAGCTGGTCTCACACCTTTCACCCTCGAGAAGCTCCTTGCCCGAATCTTGACCAAGTTCGAAACCATCTACAAGAGCTTCTGCAGAACAGGCTTCGATCGCAAACTCGAACAAACCTACTATGACAACTGGCTTCACACAGACCAGATCGTCACCCTTGAAGCGCAAGGCGGAGCGAGAGCTAGGATCAAGGGCATTACGAGGACTTGGGGTATGTTGCTTGCTGAAGAGCTGGGATGGGAGGATCGCCCGACTGGTAAGGTTTGGGAATTGCAGAGTGACAGTAATAGCTTTGACTTCTTCAAAGGCCTGTTGAAGAAAAAAGCTTGAGAAGAGGTACTGTACATGTTTTGATTGTTTGAGACAAAAGTCCGGATAGATTTCCCAATAGACAAAGCGGCTCAGGCCGATCAACTTGACCTTGAAATCTTGCTTTTCATTTCAAACTGGTTTAGCAACGGCTGCTGTGCCACCAAAGCTGTACTACATTGCAACTCTTGTTTGCAGTACACCGTGAACTTTGCTTTGCAGGGGCATGAATACCCGATCTCATTGGTCTTGCGTGTGTGTGACAGTGTATTCATTCGTTCCAATTTGTGGTTCCAGCTCATCGCTCATCTTGCACTGTGAAAATGACTTGCTTCATGCATCATGTGATATTATTTCGTTTTATTTGCTTGATGACTCCTGGCCGAAGATACAATATAACAGTTGAAACAAGATGTCTACTCCAAAGCCTTGGATCCATGTTTCAAACGCCAAGCGGCGTCTTTCGTGACAGTCTCCTCTCTCACCTGGACCCTCTTCGTCCTTCTCTCTATCTTAGGACCATAAGAAGAAGAAGAAGAAGTCCCCCTCTTCCGCCCCTCCACCCCCCTGTCCGGCAAACTCCCAACCACGCACCCCCCACCTCCCCACGCAGCCCCCGCAGCAGCCTCCCAAGTCTTGCTCACATCCAACACCATATCCCTCGTATACCACAACCTACAATCAGCCACCTGCCTCACAAACTGCGCCGGCAGCCCGTCCGCGACATGCTCCGGCAAGATGACGTCGCGGATATTCGCGCCCGCCTGGCTGCTGTATATCAAGGGCGTCGTGTCCGGCCGGTGCGCTTGGATGAACAGGTAGTCCGGGTCCGGGTACTGCACTAATTGCATCTCGCGGTTGCTCTGCTGGTACAGATCTGTCCATGTTGCGAGCAGCCCGCCGCGCACGCCGCCGACGCCTTGCATG